>NC_134406.1:266647849-266947849 GCF_038048845.1 Mixophyes fleayi
TGCACAGTGCACTCCTCCTCCTCCGGGTATACCATGTGCCCTCCCTGCACAGTGCACTCCTCCTCCTCCGGGTATACCATGTGACCTCCCTGCACAGTGCACTCCCTCCTCCTCCAGGTATACCATGTGCCCTCCCTGCACAGTGCACTCCTCCTCCTCCGGGTATACCATGTGCCCTCCCTGCACAGTGCACTCCTCCTCCTTCGGGTATACCATGTGACCTCCCTGCACTGTGCACTCCCTCCTCCTCCAGGTATACCATGTGACCTCCCTGCACTGTGCACTCCCTCCTCCTCCAGGTATATCATGTGACCTCCCTCCTCCTCCTCCAGGTATACCATGTGACCTCCCTGCACTGTGCACTCCCTCCTCCTCCTGGTATACCATGTGACCTTCCTGCACTGTGCACTCCCTCCTCCTCCCCCAGGTATATCATGTGACCTCCCTCCTCCTCCTCCAGGTATACCATGTGACCTCCCTGCACTGTGCACTCCCTCCTCCTCCTGGTATACCATGTGACCTTCCTGCACTGTGCACTCCCTCCTCCTCCCCCAGGTATACCATGTGACCTCCCTGCACTGTGCACTCCTCCTCCTCCAGGTATACCATGTGACCTCCCTCCTCCTCCCCCAGGTATACCATGTGACCTCCCTGCACTGTGCACTCCCTCCTCCTCCAGGTATACCATGTGACCTCCCTGCACTGTGCACTCCCTCCTCCTCCAGGTATACCATGTGACCTCCCTGCACAGTGCACTCCCTCCTCCTCCAGGTATACCATGTGACCTTCCTGCATAGTGCACTCCCTCCTCCTCCCCCAGGTATACCATGTGACCTCCCTGCACTGTGCACTCCCTCCTCCTCCAGGTATACCATGTGACCTCCCTGCACTGTGCACTCCCTCCTCCTCCAGGTATACCATGTGACCTCCCTGCACAGTGCACTCCCTCCTCCTCCAGGTATACCATGTGACCTCCCTGCACTGTGCACTCCTCCTCCTCCAGGTATACCATGTGACCTCCCTGCACTGTGCACTCCCTCCTCCTCCAGGTATACCATGTGACCTCCCTGCACAGTGCACTCCCTCCTCCTCCAGGTATACCATGTGACCTCCCTGCACAGTGCACTCCCTCCTCCTCCAGGTATACCATGTGACCTCCCTGCACTGTGCACTCCCTCCTCCTCCAGGTATACCATGTGACCTCCCTGCACTGTGCACTCCCTCCTCCTCCAGGTGTACCATGTGACCTCCCTGCACAGTGCACTCCCTCCTCCTCCAGGTATACCATGTGACCTCCCTGCACAGTGCACTCCCTCCTCCTCCAGGTATACCATGTGACCTCCCTGCACAGTGCACTCCCTCCTCCTCCAGGTATACCATGTGACCTCCCTGCACTGTGCGCTCCCTCCTCCTCCAGGTATACCATTTGACCTCCCTGCACTGTGCGCTCCCTCCTCCTCCTCCTCCTCCAGGTATACCATGTGACCTTCCTGCATAGTGCACTCCCTCCTCCTCCCCCAGGTATACCATGTGACCTCCCTGCACTGTGCACTCCCTCCTCCTCCAGGTATACCATGTGACCTCCCTGCACTGTGCACTCCCTCCTCCTCCAGGTATACCATGTGACCTCCCTGCACAGTGCACTCCCTCCTCCTCCAGGTATACCATGTGACCTCCCTGCACTGTGCACTCCTCCAGGTATACCATGTGACCTCCCTGCACAGTGCACTCCTCCTCCTCCGGGTATACCATGTGACCTCCCTGCACTGTGCACTCCTCCGGGTATACCATGTGACCTCCCTGCACAGTGCAATAACACACCGCCTTCTGGAGACTATCTGATGCCAGTATTGAGTTCTCCACCCTACATAAAAAATAAAAAAGTAGCTAGAGACTTGAAACAACCTTTAACAGAGTCTCTCAGCTCCTTCCTACTTTACGCTCTGGGCCCAAGCGAACTCTGTGCTTTATGGCTCGCTGAGCTTAGTGTGCTTCCCCAGTTCATATTCAGGAAGATGTGGGGGCACAGCGTGAATATCAGTGGGTCATAACACAGAGAAAGAGACTGAACTTGACCTTATTCTTTGCTCTTGGCAATCAAATTCCTTATCACATGATATCCAATCATGTGACCTCCTGTGCACAAGGCAGAGATCAGAAGAGGAGGAACGTGCATACAGACTGGTTTATCACACAGTACAATACCTGCTAAGTGATTACAAATCGGTGTCTATTTCTTTGATTAAATGCATTGTCTTAAAATATTACTAAACTTAAGGGTAACTTGCAGTCCTTTTAAAGATTACAGGGTGGGCCCTTGAAACGTATCAGGGGCCATTCACACGAATAAATGTACTCAGCCTTTGACCTTAGCACCCACCTACATGTCATTACTGATCTCCTCCAATACCCATATAATTCACAGTAAGGGTACAATAGGCCATAAATACCTTACGCTATCAAATCACAGCCTCAGACACATCTTTGTACGAGCAGTTGCTGTCATTTGAAGCAGTGTAATATTCAGCCCATGCAGCATTTTGCTGGATAATATATGTGGTGTGATGGGTTCTGACAAATGGCAACATGATATGAATTATGCATTTTTCCATGTTCTGTGTATACACCAACCAGCACGTTGTGATTCATACAGGATACGCTAAAATTCTGAAATATGATCTGGTTCGGCCAGTGGAAAACACTTACTAGTCAGAGATGGAAACTGTTACCAGATCAGTGTTAAAACAAAACAATCATTTTATAGTGTTCAATGGATTACAGTAAAAGTTGCAAAGAGAAATGTTTACTCCACTCTGCAAGAAAGAGAGAGAGATGTATCTATTTTAAAACAAGTTTCTAAATCATGTTACAGTTTTAAAGTATAATGCCACCCAAAATTAAAATTTTCAGTTTTGGGTGGAATATTCTGACTATAACCTCAAAGGTCACTTAACCTCAGGATATCAGGCCGGCCTCCGACGTCTTCCGTGCCACCGTTGCGGCTCCTACGCCTTGCGCCTTCCTGCTTGTAGTTGTTTTTGTCGGTGTCTGTCTGAAAAAAGACCAGATCGACCACACTCTCCTTGAGGCGGCCAACCTGGTCTTTTTTCAGAAAGGTAAATCGTTGTCTACCAACATCAAGCTGCCAATGGGAGCATGCCGGAGAGAGAGGAACAGTGGCTAGTAGACACGGCGGACCAGCCGGACATCCTGAACGCCAGAGAGCAGGAAATTATTGGTGGATGTACGAGAGGAAGAAAAAAGACTGAGCAGATACAGAAAACAAGCGATAGGGGTGTAAAGCCATTTCTGTGATTGAGGGTAACCCAGCGTTTACAGAGAAAGCTCTATCCTGAATCGGCTGGGCTATAATGGGTATGTGAGAATACCACTTATTATTTATTTTATGGATTTGGTTCGGGGAAATGTTAAAGGTTAAATGAAAGTGGGCATTGCTTTTAAAATTTAGACAGTAATTTTTGTCATTTTTGCTCATATTTCGTAGTTCTCTCTGAAGCGGATCTAGAGTTAGGTGCAAATTTGTAGCCATTTCAAACCATGTTGCGTTGTAAAGGTATAAATGCTAACTTGTTTTTCTGCCATGCAGAGCAAATACTACATGATGTGCTCTATACATACTGACCAGCTCTACTGCACACTGCGTTTGAGAGTTGACATAGGCCACGCCTTCTCCCCGTCTGACAAAATAGATTTTTATTTCATTTATAAGGCGCCACAAAAGATCGGCAGTGCTGTACGTGACATTTACAGTAGTATACACTAAGTAGACAGCAACCATCCGTAACACAGTGCATGAAAAACAAATGCAAAAGACCAGTCACCCGCTATACAACATATTGGACACAGATAACTTGGTAATACAGACCAAGTTATATACGGGACAGTGAGTGAGAGCGATGGGTCAGAATAAAAAGGGCTAGGGAAACCTATAGGTACAGAGGGTGATGGAATCGTAGAAGGAGAACACAAGGAAAGAGGGCCCTTCTCCCAAGAGCTTACATCCTAAAGGGAAGGGGGAGACACAAATAGGGTCGTACCGAGTGGGGAAGCAGAGGTGATAGTGGAGACAAAGGAATTGGCCGATAGGCATGAATAAAGAAATGAGCTTTATGGGCAGGCTTCAAGCCTTGGAGAGTACAGGCCAACACACACACTAAAATGTGTAAAATATATGAATGTGTATGTATATATCACTATCACTATCTCTCTCTATATATCTTTACACATCTATATCTATATATTATAGACACCCACACGTATAATGCATATTTTCAGGTTTATTGGCCCTTTATCATACAGAATGTCTTTACCACTAAATATACTGTGCGCTCCATGCATGCCTGTAAGTAATAGATGTCATTTGTAATTGTGGCTCTGGGCCTCTGGAAGAACACAAATGAACACATGCAAACGTTAACTGTCTCTACAAATATTAGCATTGTGCAGAGTACAGAGGAGAACAGCGAGCCGTGTTTGACATGTATAAAACAAACTGATGTCGAGTCTCATGCATGACCAAGCTGCAGGTAATTAGCACACGCTTAGCACGAGGCCAAAATAATCTAAATATATGTTTCCTGTGAAGGAGAAGCTTCACCCATGCCTTTATTTTAGGAACACAAGAGGAGTATTTAATATTAGCTTCTCTGCAGCACGAACCTATCAGTTTATAATAAAGTATCATCAAGTAGTGAAGGTCGCGGAGCCAGGGTCTGCTGTGGTGACTGGTGATGCAGAAAGCACAGACTCCCTACATTCTGGTTCCTGGATCCCATGTCAGACAACTTCTAAACCTAACCAAGAGCCCACCCCCACAGACCCAACAGAGAGCGTCCCCCAGACCTAAGAGAGTCCCTCCCAGACCTAGCAGAGCCCCCCCAGAACTAACAGAGTGCCCCCCCAGACCTAACAGAGGGCCCCCCCAGACCTAACAGAGGGCCCCCCCCCCAGACCTAACAGAGGGCCCCCCCCCCAGACCTAACAGAGGGCCCCCCCCCAGACCTAACAGAGGGCCCCCCCCCAGACCTAACAGAGGGCCCCCCCCCAGACCTAACAGAGGGCCCCCCCAGAATTAAAAGAGGGCCCCCCCAGAATTAAAAGAGGGCCCCCCCCAGACCTAACAGAGGGCCCCCCCCAGACCTAACAGAGGGCCCCCCCCAGACCTAACAGAGGGCCCCCCCCAGAATTAAAAGAGGACCCCGCACAGACCTAATCAAGAGGCCACCCCAGACCTAACCAAGAGGCCACCCCAGACCTAACCAAGAGGCCCCCCCAGACCTATTCTACAAGTAGACAGCAGAAAAAAAAACAACAAGGATTTGAAAACTATGACCCGGGGTATCAGATTTTCAGAAATTGGGTGTATTTCCCTTATTGTTATCATTACATTTTATTTATAAAGTACAAACATATCACGTATGTTGTACATTGAGTGGGATCAGGATACAAACAAATTAAATACAATGACATAAAACAGAAGATAAAGATGGCCCAGACAAAATGAGCTTACACTGTAAGAGGTATGGGGTACATATGATACAAAAGGTAGCAGGGTAACAATTCTTGCAGGTGTTGGCAATACATTTTCATAGATTAGGGCTCTGTGCTAGGTCCCAGCACCAGGCATTTCGGAATTACTTTTATGGAGCTAGTTCCTGGCTATGAGCAGCTGGTAAAATACAGGCACTGTGCTAGGTACTGGCCTGGTCAGTTTGGGATTATAAGCACTGTACGTGATCCTGGCTACACTATATATGGCTATAGATGTTCTATATCTTAAACGCTTCTGTAGGTCTCTATATTACAGCCGTCAACTGTAAATGATTATATTAAAACAACTGCCTGCAGGAAACTTTAATTAAGGCAAAGCACATAATGTGATCTTCATACCCAGGTGTGTTTTACTGTGAGCTGCTCCTCGTGTCACATACTGGAGTGAATATCACTACTCTCCACATCTTTACTTATGTTAATATAAACTTTATGTATATGGTTCCTACGTTAAAAGCTGAAAATCAGGAGACTCTTGTTGATAAAAGTAACTCCAGGCTTCCAATAGTGAGAACCATATACAGCCTGTCTATAAGAGAAGACTCCCGCAGTTTGTGGTAATTCCGGTTCAACCAGATTAAATTTAAAACAATATTCCAAAGTTACATTTTTTCTACTTATTTTGTAGGCCCGTGCCTTAAGTTTTGTACTCTGTTTACATAGGCAGTGGGAAGCGGTTGCATATTATTATTAAAGGTTATTATCCATAATCATGTCTATATATTGCCGCTGTTTTTATTTTTTACACTACTCTTACAAATTATTTCAGTCACTTTTCTTAATTAACTGAGCTTTCAATCCAAATTTGCCAGCTAGGGCAAACAGCTACCAAGGTCACAAGGAATGAACACTAGGATCTGAACCCAACTCTAAAGTAAGTTGGGCATTGTTGCTTTATAATCTTTGCGCCTTACAGATACAACTTTTTCTAAGGATCAACGACGTTCACCATCAAAATTGTTAATTGCAAGCTTGCTAAACACTAACACTAGCCACATACGGGCAGATCTGGTTGTCCAGCCTGAATGGTAAAAAATGACTCAATCGCGTAAGGTTCAAGCAATTCAGTTGGCCAACGACTGAACCTTGTGCTCAAATTTGCCAACAGCTAATAAGAAACAATTTCCCCCACACCACAAACATTGGGTAACGCCAAGTTTGCTTAGTAAAAACCCCTGGCAATATTATGCAATTTATTAGGATAAGCCCATGACTTTTCAGACCTTCAAGAAATGGATGGGTGACCTTAAAAATCTTAAATGTGCCTCTTACAAAGTGAAATTCCTTCCACAAAATTTTGTATTTATTTTATACTCTCTGTACCAACAATTTCTAAAAAATTTTCCCCCCATAAATATGTTTATCACCTTATGAAGATTAGTCACGTTAGGAAACAAAATGATGTACTTATCCCACCAAAAACCTAAACACCTCAAAGCAGTGTTTAAAGACATTCAAGGTGAGACAGTAAAAACAAACATCATTTTTGTTTCATTCTTAGAATCCAGAAAGAACTTTACCGTTTTTTTTTCTACTTTTAAGAGGATCGTGGTTCATAATTTGTAAGTGACCAATCCATACATTACACCGAACAGTCTTACAATATAATAATAGCACAAAAGATTTTTAGTAAATAACTAAAAAAGTAAAAATGATTTCAGCCCATAACCTACAGTCTGATCTCTGTGAGACAGACAACATAATGGAGAACATTCACAGTCCAACAACTAACCAACTGATGAAGCACAGTTTTAGTCCCACATCTGTATACACTGGATATAAACAGTCTAAACCAGGTTTTATTTCGTACATGTTCAAGCATTGTTTGCTGATATAAAGTTTGCTAACAAGATTTGTAATACTATACTTCAGCATAAACCAAAAAGTGAAATTCATATAGTACAGAAGGTTATGTGAACTCGAACGCAGATTATTGCAGCATGAAAACATCAAGATCCATCCATCAAAATAATCAAATTAAAAACGAGCCTTCAACAATTAGGACTTTATATCCTTTCATAACCAGCACAAGAAGTATGTGATAATTGTACAAATCCTCACTTTGCATGACCGCAGAAACCAACACAGCAATTCAAAGCCACATAAATGTACATTAATGTTAATTTAGAATAAAAAGACACAAACAGTGCAGTAAATCAAACATTTGTGGTCTGAGAAGAGCTGGTTATAATGTAGTCCTGAGCAGGTTATATAGTTTAAGAATTTACTGGTTGTTGAAGATCGTGAACTGTCATTAACACAGCAGCCACTGTCTGACAGATCCAAACCATATGTATCTCATTATATACCAAATAATAATATAGTGTAGCCTTAGGCACTACAGTGGTGGTAGGTCCAGAAGTTCCGGCCTAGTTGCGTATGCTGGAACTTGTAGTTCCCGCAGAGATGGAGAGCCACACAAAGTTTCATAGGCACATAACAGCCATCGTCTGAAATTTTCAATACATATGGGCTACATGAAGTGCTGTTAAAGCAATAATACGGGTCTGGGCAGCCTGCAGCATTCCAGTGGTTGTGGAACTACAAGTACCAGCACACCCTGATAGTTCATGGGTGGGCTTGTCTCTACATAACAGCTGTTGAGCTGGCTACCTGTCCTACACCAAATTATTATTTTTACATTTCAATAATTAACAAAAAAGTGTGATCTAAACGGAACGGTCCTGCACAAGTTTTTTTTTTTTCTTTTTAAATTACTAATTACGATTGACAGTCACCTGCGCAACAGTAATCTTAACCTTCTACAATGTGTCAGTGTTTTCTATATACACACACGGGGTCTGTACACAAGCTCCCACTTGTTGTCTGCCTGGAGCCCTAAATTTTCTAACTGCGATCTCTATAAATCTATAAAGATTGTCAGGTCTTAATGGGTAAAAAAGTGAAACTAGTTTGACTTAAATAGTGGGGAATTAAATTTAGCACCTGAAGACATATATTATAAATCCTTGATCGTCATAACGACTATACATAATGACAGGTGCCCCATTCACAAAATAATATCAACAATTAAAGTTTATTAATTACATAATGAACTTAAAATGTTTTGCAATTGAATCGAAAAGTTTACAAATTGTTGTATGACACATGTTAGGCTTCTGAAGGGGATTGAAACTAATTCTAGAAGTAAGCTAACTAGTAACATTTTTGTACTTAAGAAAAAAATGGCATGGAAGGGGCAAAAGTAAAGCCACACACGGGGTATAGCCAAAAATCTCCAAAATACAGGGAGGTTTATAAAAAAAATAGAAACAAAGATAAAGTAATGGCTACTGCTCAGTCATTTCGATATATACACCGACATAACCATCAAGCTCCTCCTTCAACAGTCACTGTGAGGAGCTCTGCCACACAAGATGAAGAAGAAAAGGCAGAGGGCAGCTGGGGATATTTGGGTATTATTTTTTTTTCTTTATAACAAAACATTTTAATGTAAGCAGATTTTAGGGATGGTAAGCAAACTATTTTTTTCACTATGAAAGCAACTTTAATCCAGAAACCCCAAGTCCCATATGAAATGTTCAATTACAAGTAACTAAGAAAGGCACTGAAAACTTTCATGATGCAAAAAAATAGCCAACTGCTTCTTACTAAGTTAATTTAGGGGGACAAATAAATAAAATCACATTTTGTGATCCAACGAGTGATAAAATATCCCAAAGGTTTTTTTCCAAAATAATCACAGATCTCAATTATTACAAATGTCTTTACAGTGGCTTAAACAAATGCAGGAAAAATGCAAACGCTATCTGGCGATTTCAGCATGTTGCCTGCAGTATAGAAATTTGATTAACCACCTAAGCTCCTATGATTAGGAACTGGTGCGCGTCCTTTTCGCAATGTTCAGAGGAGCTTGTTGGAGAAAAACTGTTTAAATGAGCACAGCGACTATGGAACTTACAGGACCCCATCTCTCCAATTAGGATGCATTCAGAGCCAGCTAGTGCACACAGAACTGAATAGAAGACATACAAACATCTGCACACATAGATTCCCGTTAGAATGGAAAGGTTTTAATGTAACTGCAAATAGTCTGAAACAGAATCTAGAGTTCCATTAAATGCCTAGGCTTGTTCCATTAGTATTACATAGAATACACAAAACCACTTAAGATCAAATCAAAATGTATAAAGCCACGTGTGACGGGTATTGAAAGTTTTAAAAAAAAAAAAACTGGAACGCTAAATGCAAACGTTTCTTTCATAGCACTATCAAAACAAGGTGTGTACCCAAACACGACAAGTAACAGCATACAGTACTTACAGTTTTCAGCCTGGTAGTCTGGGACAAACTGTTCGTCATTATCTGGAACTTGAGCTGTAAAAAAAGAGATTAAAGGAAAATTATTTAAATAATTTTTTTTTGTTAAGTCACAACATTTAGCAAAACAATGGCCAGTCAAGTTAGCTAAATCTGTTATTACAATATAAAACCGGTATGTAAATATGTAGCCTTTTAAATTAAATTATCTCCAATACATTACTATAATATTTGTATTCACTTCGTGACAGTACACCCAGTCTAATAACTTCATAAACCACAGGCAATCAAATAGGGTCACGGACCTAAACATTTTTCCCCCCAACACTGTATTTTTAGATTGTACAAGTATTTAAAATAGGCACAAGCTGCCCTTGTTCTATGTGCACTCTCCTACAGAGTCGTTGTATATTTATATAATAATACTAAACAGGATAAATAAATAAATATTGGGAAACTAGTGGTGTCTGATTAATTGTTACAAACAAGCTCTTATTTCATTTAGGCTTTTGCGGGACAAAAGTTTTATAAACTTGCGCTCTCGGGAAACATTAATTCTAAATTCAGCAAAGAAATACCACTGTCAATGTATGGAAAGATTTTCCTTTTGTTTCTGAACTGCATTAAAATAGAACTTTAAACATTTCATATATCATGTCATTATTTTTCCAGGTAGAAATCTGGTAACTGACCAGATATTGATGGATGGAAAGATACATTTTAAAGGTTCTGGCCTAATATGGTCCTTCTGAGATGCCCTGAGGCACTTAGAAGATAATACCACTACTGGTCACTAGCAAAATTCACAGAGGTGGGCAAATCACATATGGGATTATCTTCCAACAAGCAACACAATAGAGACAGGACCATATGGAGACGTACAAATTCTCTATGCTGAATCTTGCATTCAGCTACCTGTTCTCAGCTAAATCTTTGAGGCGTTTACTTCAACAGTTTTAGAAATCATTGCCATGTATATACAAGTAACTCAAATTACATGAATCCACTAATAGGTGTGCAAAACACAGAAACTCTCCAAAAAAAATGCATCTCGGTTCAAATCTTACTAAAGATCTATTCTATGTCCATAGACCCTGCACAATGACAATGCTAGAAAATGCTACCGAGCATTTAAATGACAGATCTCAGAAACTGCAATCACATTATTTGTGCTGCTATTTCACAAACAGTTAACACTGCCAAATGAACGGTCTATGTAACATCATACTCAGATTACATAACCATCAATCATGATAATGAGGACGAAAAGCTGATGGACTACGGATTAACCCACTCGTATCCGGTCCCAATGATGCAAAAAAAAAAAGAAGGAACTTTAATGTATTGCAAATGTAGTTTCCCTTTAGGACTGGACTGATATTAACAGCAAAAACCAAATGATCAGCCTTTTATTTTTGATCTGAAGCAACCCAAACTTTTCAAAATCAGATCTGCGAACATCTCTATGCAAGCAGGCAACACTGGACCGACAAATTAACACACAACTTTGTATATACGCCAAGGAGAGATGGTGTAAACCACGTCACCGTGCACTGGAAGCTTACAAAGCCTATGTTTGTATAAAAACTATAGCCCACAAATGGCTTATTCAAAAACATGCAAATAGCTTTGATGTGTGGCAACCAATTACTGCCAATCAGAAATCAGCTTTGGCCATTTTATACTAATGGAAGCAAATGCCCAGTCAGTTGCTCAGCACAATTCTCCAAACTGCATCACAATACTAAATAAGCCATAAAGTGTTAATACCAACTTAAAAAAAATAGTTTTGAAAAGGGACAAGGCCCCAGCAATAGCTGAAAGATGAATTGCTACATGGATGGATAGATGCTAGTTTGCTGCAAAGACTAACAGACAATAATACAATGTTGTGCGATTAGCTATTTGGAGATGGAATCTGAAGCCTGTTATTATTTTATTATTAGTGGCTGCGGAGGTGGAGATGGAAGCTGTATTAACATCTACGTGCCAGCTCCAACCCACCCCCAAGATGTCAATGCATTTACTAAATCAACAACATAAAAAAAAAATATATATATATATATATATATATAGATAATAAAGATGGATTTAAAATAATCCTGACAGTCGCCTTGAAATGACAGAGTCACGCGCTCCCATACAAAACATCCTAAACAGGGGTGGGGGGGGAATAAATAAAAGGGTTTCAGGAAGTGGAACAAATCCTTAGCATCCAGCATGTAATGGGTTAGCGTTTTAATTAAAATGAGCTCTATCTACTGTAACAATGACCCACAGCCAAAGAGACAGAAGATGCATGAGTCACACTTTCTGCCAGTGAATGAGACAGCTGATCTCCTGAGCAATTTCTCAAGACAAACAGTCACAACTGTAGCTATTCCTTCATTCACAAAAAAACACACAGAGTCCACAAGACAACCCCAAACACAGTCTTCCAATCTCGCACCGTTCCCCAGAGCCGACGAAAAAGTCAATTGAAAGTTTCGAAACACTACTTCCTATTTTGTGCAGTGAAGTAACTAAAACAGAGCCCACTAATCTCTGCCTAAAAGACAAGAGGTTGCTGTAGTCTTATAGTACAATATCATCTGTATAAAACTTCTGACGATAAACCGGCGTCCACGAGAATTCGGTACAGGACACTAATTTGGTTTAGAAAGTAAACTAAACAGGACCTAACTATTCTAAGGAATAAGATTGTACAACATATTTTAGCACAGAGGTTGTCTGATAATTTAATAATTATAGGTTAAAATAGTCTACAGGAAAAGAAAGACATTAACACAATAAATGAAAATGCATTCAGTGATTCACAGTAACAAAAAACAAGTAAAATGTCAGGTGGGTTTGTTGCTAGCTGAAATCGCACCTGAAGTTTCTCCACCAAACATGCAATTTGGCTAAATTAGGGAGCTACTAATTTTTAAACAGGACACTGGGGCACCCACATACCCTTACAATGTGATCAGTATACATCGTAGACAGCCTAGGTTTCCTCTTGTGAGCCCGAAACTATAAAAAAAAAAAAAAAAAAAAAAAAAAAAAAAACACAGCTATCCCGTATTTTAATTTGGATGCATCAAGAAACTGAATTCTGGGAGATCTCAAGTTCAGTTTTACAGATTTCGAGCCAGAAAAGACAGGATTTCTCTGGGAAAACCCAGCACACTAGACCCCTGTGCTACTTGAAAGTTTTCATTGCAATAAAAGAAAGAATAATTGTTCTATGTTCAATAATTGCAACTACTATAAAATAAAATATTGGTTCTTTTTAACACAATAAAAGGGAGGTTTGCTTTGGATAGAAGTTACACTATTTTTAAACTTTCACAAATCCCTAACCAGGTTCACACCTACAATTCCTTCAATTGTGTACTTTCAGAGTCCATGCCCTTGGACCCCTTCCGTAAAATATTTTGCTCTTCAATATAAGTGTTTGTAGTAGCCTACCTGGTGAATATAGGGTAGTCCGTAACATTATGGGCAGCCAACTAGGAGTCAATTCAGAGCAAGCCTCCTCCCCTCTCCAGGCTGCTGGTAAATTATAATTTATAGTATGCATTGCCTATACCTACATATGGACAAAAACAGTCAACTAACACAATGACTTTCTAAAGTCCACAACTCGTCATTAGGTTTCATGAAACAACTTATAAGCAGTAATCAAGCCATTGGTTCAGTCCCAGGTCTTCCTCTACTACATCCCATCCCTGAAATGCCTTTTCATCCATTCCGTGCAATTTGTAATCTTTCTACATTTACAAACCCCTACAACATATGCTCGGACAGAATCCCACGTATCGTGTTTTCTGTATAGTGCTTTGCATCTGATTACACAGATGCAATGGAAGCCATTAGTCGACACAAAGCGAGGTATTAGATTTCATCTGGGAAAAAAAAAATATATATATATATATATATATATAAATAAAAATCAATATTTCTGGAAAGCAAAAAGTATAAGACTATAGGCAAAATATTCAGTAGAGGGGTTAAACAGGTTACTCATTTTACATGCTTTGTCCAGCCTTTAACCTCTGTATAAAATAACATTATACATATTACTAATATGACTGACCATATATTCTATAGTGGATGAAGTGTTACATAGTAACAATGGAACATGTCAGAGTTTTATCCTTATTTTACAGACTGTAAACATCTTATTACAGACACACTATCTTCTACATTGTATCATTATTTCCTAAAAATTCAAATCCACTCTGTACATGCCATTGACTGGTTGTTCATTAATAAACACAGTACTTGCTCCCGTCACTCTTGTTCATAATGGGTTTCCACAGTTTTTTTTAATTGTGGATATACCCTTGTTATAAGGTTCCCAAGCAAGATAAGACCCCCAGCCATGGAAAGCTTGGTATATTTCAACGTCTACTTAAAACGGTCCTGGGACATGATCATTTCAAAATTTTATTACAAGCAATACAAGTTCTTCCAAAAAAACGTTTACGCCTTCTGTAGAAGGCCTACCAATCACACGAATAGGCACAAAGCAGTCAAATCATACACAAGTCACATCTCGCAGCCGGTCTGACAATACAACACAAGAAAAACAGACAAACCACACAAGTGTATAAAAAGATGTCCCTTTTAGATCTATACAATGTCCATAAACAAACTATCCATGTTACAATTACATTCACTCCCAAACAATGTGATTTATGTGGTGGCTTAGTGTAAGGCAACCCATTGTTACAATTAACAATAATGGGATAGTATTTCAGACCAAGAGGAAACAAATAATGAATCAAAACACCATTGCCTCCAAGACATTCAAATATTTACAACTTCCAGCACTTTCTACAGTAGAACCTGCTCCGACAGGTATAACTACACCTGGTGATACAACCCACATGGACAACTCAACCAAAATATAACAACACTGCAAATAATTCTATAGCATCCTATAAACTCAACTGTTTAAAGAAAAAAACAAATATACGCATATGTAGGAACATCCTATATTGCTATACACGAATACAAGTCAACGTTTACATATTTTGCCATGGTATAAACAGCAATATTCTATGTCATCTGCCCTCACAATACCAGAAGAGTATAGTAGCATAATAGCAAACTATGCAATAAAAACAAAGAATCCTATTCCACTAATTTCATATAGGACTCTCCCAAGTATTTTAATTGCATATAAATTTAATTTATATTAAAAAAAAAAAAAAAAGTTTTGGAAATTAATGGATACACAATAAAATTAAGTGACGACAAGATAAATGGGAAAAGTAGGATTTAAAACACTAGATATAATGCACAATGATGTCACAAAAAATATCAAATGTAAAAAAAAATATTAAATCTACTTTTTGTCGGTGTGACTGTTGATAAAAGACAACAGGATAAAGTTTTAAATATAGAATGCGATAACAACACTATGTTAACAAGAGCTAAATTGTAGATTGTACCATCACAACATTGCAGTAAGGTTACTGCGTATATAGCATAGCAAAGTGAAAAAAAAATAACATTAAGAAATCTCCACTATATTAATTGCATACAAGTCACATTCTGTATTCTAAATGAAAGCCTGTACACCGACACACGTCAATGCAAATAGAATAGACACAAAGACCATTTAGCCAAGTAAAATATTCTGTAAAAGGAGACAATTCATTCTTACAGCATTGTCATTTAGGCAGAACTCCATGTAAATCAGCATTAAGTAGTAACATGTTTAAGATCTGAAAACAACTTTTCACTACATGTAATCACAAAATAAATATAAGGAAAGGAATTCAGATTAGGCTGCAATAAATTAAAACTTAATTATTATTAAAGGAAAATAAGATATTCATAATAAATAAAAAGTTTGAAATTGAATTAAAATCGAGACGTTGAATAAAATACAGAGATATAGGGTAAAAACTTGGAGGTCTTGCTTACAGAAGCAATTCCATACACACCTAAAGTCCTATGCTGGGCGCAAGGTGGGAAGAAGACACTTGAACTTAATTCTTGAAGCATCCCGTCCTCATAAACTCAGGGAAAGCAATTTCTGCCATCAGAAAGCTACTCTTCTAGAACACCAAATAATCATGTGTGCTCTGCAGAAGCCAACAGCTACCCCTGTTCTGGCTGTATGTCGTCTTTGAGGTGCACTGATATAAACCTGATCAATTGCAATTAAAAACTGAACAGAGGCTCAGAACTTCAAGTCTTGCAGCATTAGTTCTTGCCAAAAGCAGATGTGATTGTGAGCTGGAAGCAATTTCTCCTGGTAATTTGTGATGACACTGGGTAGAGCAGCCCCTGAGTCCCCAAAGACAAACTCATCAGAGCCTTTAATGTATGCATGACACATGAGGTGGCTCTTTTAAAGCTCAATTAATTGGGCTGAACATTAAGACAGCAAGTTCAGGACTTTTTTTTTTTTTCCCTCCTTCTCTCCCTCCATGCACTGGGTTAACATGCATTTGTTTTTCTCTTACCTTCTGCAAGCCACGTCTCCTGTAGCTGGCTCAGATCTTGGAAGAGCTCTGAAGATAAAGTTTAATATTTGCAGTTTAATACATGATGTATTACACTTTCTCGGAGATCTTCAATGAAACATTTTAACCTCACAACATCCACCATCTCTTAATCAAATGCTAATTGAAGCCCAGATCCGATGAAAGGTTAGAAATTACCTGTCATAATAATCTTTGCAACCTTGTGTGTATATATATATATATATATATATATATATATATATATATATATATATATATATGGGCTCTGACAAATTTGATGAGCACACTTTGTCAGTCTGAGGATTGATACATGTTTAATAATTGCATCTGCAGCACAATCATTATCAACATTTATTTATACAACGCCATCATAGTCCCTAGCTCTTTCATGATAAATATTATTGCATGTAAATAATAAAGTAGCTTTTTATTGAACACACGGAACAGTAAATAAAAAATAAGCAGTATGACTTATATCTGTGCAGTTTTAAGTTAGGTAACACCAGTGAGAGAGAGAGAGAACTCTCTAAACGATAAAGAGATACTGTGTTTCAAGGTTTAATAAATGTGTTGGATTAAAGAAGGTTTAGTCCTTAACTGTTCCGCGTGTGAATCAAGGTGTAAAGAGCAACAACAAAGCCTAGTATCTTGCTAGCTTCTCACCTTCTGAGTCATGAGCCAGGTCTCTATTTAAAAACTTTCTTTTCCTGACGTTCGTCGTTCTCTCATGGCAAATTCTCCCACTTGGATTCTAAAAACAGCAAGAATCACTGTCTAAGACAAAAGTCAACTAAACAGAGAGGCTTATACACAGCTTACAGCAGCCACAAGCGACATCAACGTAGAAAGCAATAAATAACCTCATTAAAGAAATGTAGCATGCCAGTCGTAATATGAATGTCTTACTAACTCTATGGCAAGAGAGAAAACAAAGGGTAACATTTATAAAGCAATCTATTGCACACAGACCTATAGCATTCTACTTTCACATGAAATATAAGAAACTAGATCTAATAAATGGTGATGATGATGATGATGATGAAGTGTGAAGTGTCAAGAGGGTAAAAGTTGACAGCACAGGAAAATATTAGAAAGGAGAGCAACCAACTTTAACTATGAAATCAGTAATAAAAGTTTATAAACTTCCAGTGCCATACTAGGAGCTTAATAATGACCCTATACAGTCTTTAACTATAAGCTGGCACTTGTGCATTGATCATTCACACTGGTTACCATGTAAGGCACTTGCTGATCATAAAATCCATCCATCCTGAAGCTTTTACGCAAATCTTAAGTCAGAATTGGGTGTTGTACGCATTTATCTGGTGATTTCCTCAGGATCTGTGCTGCGAGCAACCTACAGGGAACAAGATGGCTTTAGGAAAAAGGAAAAAAAAAAAAGCATGAATGAGAGGCTGCATTTGCATAGCTAATTAACCTTCAACAGTCCCATTCATAAAAATCCATCCGCAGCACTGAACTACATTTGCATGAAAGGATGGTTAAAAAAAATAAAAAAAAAAATACAAAAAAAAACTTGCAAATAAAAACACTTTAAACGGAAGTAACGATCTTGCTATTTTGTATATACACCTCCCCCCTAGGCTGCAAGTGGGAATCACTGATTTGCAAACGTGTGCAGAAACTAGTAATGGCGATCAGCATGCTTTGCTTGTGCACCTAACGGGAGGTACCTTGATTGTCCCTGGAATAAAAATCCACTACGACGATGGATGATCAGGCAGGGGGGGGGGAGAAAAAAAATAAATAAAATAAAAGTTGTTGGTAAAGAACCCACCTGATAGCGATCGGCTGCACCGAACTCCCTCCAAATTTAATAAAAAACATTAATTATTCCCCAGCACTTCCCCCTGTGGAAGCTGAAAGCGCCACTGACAGAGCTGGATTGTGTGGTTTTTCCTCCAGGGGCCTCCTATCCAAACCGATAGATCTCTCCCTCCCATTTGCTCCTCTGTCTCTTTCACAGGATCAGATTTCTGACTGTCAATCAAGCTTCTCCCTCTTCCTCTGATAAGAAAAACAATGGCTCCCTGACCCCCCCCCCCTCTCTCCCCCTTAGGGGGGGGGGGGGATCTGTCACTCTGACCTTTCCTCACCCTCACAGTGAAATTCGGAAACGATTTTGTTTTCACGCCAGCTCTATTAACTTCCCCAAACAACCATGTAAAGACAGACATGCCACATCCCCCCCAAGCCCCCTCCTCAGCCAGGCAGCGCAGATTGTGCATAGAACCCTGCAAGGGTTAATCTGCCAAAAAGTTCTCATTTGCAACGTCAATATATATTTTAACTTGTATTTTTTTTTTATTCAGTATCCAGATGTAAAATCCATATCACGTGACAGTATATTATAGAAATAAAAGCTGGTGTAATAGATTAGCAAGAGGGAGGAAAGAAGGGGGGGGGGGTGCAGCTCTTGAATGCACATTGTGGTGCACGATTATAATTATTTTATTGCAAAACAATGATTGTGTAGAGGGGCTGTGGGGCATGCATGGCAGGCCTGGGGAGTCTTGCTAACGTTTGCACAGCTTGCAATGAGTAGTATTATTATTATTATTATTATTATTATTATTATTATTATGTTGTTTTTCTTATGCTTGCTGCTTTATGGAGGGATATTAAGTATCCAGGCTCCTGCCTCTTGTAATGTGAGCAACAGTTTGCAGAGAGACCGTCTGGAGCGGCCTGAGCAGGATTGGTTGCCCCGGTAACCCAGGCGGGGTTTGGATTCTGTCCAGTCTGCCTGGGCCGCTCAGCCAATGGCAGCCCGTGTTTTTCTAATCTGATTGATGTGTTTATTCATAGACTCTCGGCCCAGATCTGCCTCCGGGCCCTCTGAGCTAAAGAGCTTCATTCACAAAAATTCCAGAAAGGGTCACATGGAACTCAGGGCTGGAAAACAAGCCAAAGTTACCAGAACTGTGAGAGAGGAGGAAAGGAAACGTTTTGTTAAATAAAAGCAAAACACATCCCATTTTTTTAATATATATATTTTTTTTACATATTATTATTTAATATTTGCAAAGCAGCAATCCTGTTGTGCCAAGCCTCATCATCATCATCATCATCATCATCAACATCATCATTTATTTATATAGCACCACTAATTCCGCAGCGCTGTACAGAGTCCCTGCCCCATGGGAGCTTGCAGTCTAAATTCCCTAATTCTTAAAGTCTTGTTCAAATACTTATGCCTTTGGCATAGCTGTGTATATCATCATCATTGTTATTTATTTGTCAGGCGTAGCAAAACTGCGCAGTAAAACTGCGCAGCGTCTTGTCACACGTAAGCGATTATACAGTAGAAGTTGCTGGTGCTTTGTAAATACAGATATTCATCTTTGCTATGCGGGGAAAACACTTTATAGTATTATTATAACTAAAAATATTATGTAACTAATATACGAAAGCACTGATGATAACATTTCATTTATTTTACAGCTGTACGTTACTGTATTTTCTTTTTAGAGAAATGCTGAAAAGTTTAGATTTTTTTCCAGTATGGATTAGATTACCCTTTTAAATTGGCTTTTTAGGCTGTGGTCATAATCTGTAACCCAATCATATTAATAAAAGGTTTATATATTATTACAATATGGCAGACATGGCCAATCTGTGGCTCTCTAGGTGTTGTGAAAGTACAAGCTCCATTATGCTTTGTCAATAAATTAGCCCATTGACAGCTGGCAAGGTATGCTGGGATTTGTAGTTTCACAACACCTGGAGAGCCACTGGCTGAAATATGCAATATGGGTTTAAGAACTATTATCAATAATGCTTGGCACTTATACACTGGCGTTAAAATTACTTGCCACAAGTTGATTGTATGTAAATGGATGTAACAGCATTAAAGGAGACCTTACATATTTGCACTTTTATGTGAATTTATCCTGCATTGTGCTGTGTTATTTTGAATGCTTCTTGTTCTATTTGTTCAGTTGAAAACATGTATTCATCTCCATGGGAGCATATTGTAATGCAGTTAAGTAGCGTTTACATACGCGTTTGGCTTGAACAAGTTAACTTCCTGTTTCGTCACAGGTGCATGTATAGACTATGCATGTATAGACTATCATAGACAAGGCTATACATCAACACTATAAACTATAGGCAATAAACACCTCTAAATGTATTTAAATTCATATCAAACACATAAAGACATTGTGCTGTATATGCATTATTACTTGTGTGTTAAATGCATTCTAATTTGGCCACCTATATGTATGGCCAAATTGGCCTTTGATTTTGTCACTCAGGCCGTGCGACAGGATCAGCACATTTGGGGGTTTTCAGGATAAAGATTTTTTTTCCATAATTTGCAGCCCTTACCTAAAATATAGTAAATCATAGTTAAAAGTTTTTCTGCACAAAATACCTGGTATGTAGAAGGAAATCAGTGGTCATATATGTGCGGCAATATTACTGAAAAACTGAAATTACGTAATTTCTTTCTGACAATCCTATTAGGAGGTCTGCTATGCACTAACTTCCAGATTGGGGGGTCTGCTCTACATCGGTAACTAGTTTTATACACTAGCCACCAGACTGGGAAGATTACTATACACGAGCCAACGGACTATAAAATACTAGCCACCAGATTTTACGGTTCGCTATACACTCCCAAATTGACAGGTCTGCAATAGATTAGCCACAAAATTGAGATGGGGATATCTGCTCTACACTACCAATTAGGGGAAGGGGGTGTAGTTACTATACACTAGCCCAGTGTTGGCTAACCTGTGACACTCCAGGTGTTGTGAAACTACAAGTCCCAGCATACCCTTCCAGTGGCGCACGCAGGGGGGGTTTCTGAGTCTCTAGAAACCCCCCTGCGCTAACTAAGTGGCCACTGTCCTATACAGCAGCCGCAGCGCTGTCAAAGAAGCGTCCGTATACAGCACCGCCGCAGACGCTTTTTAGACAGCGCCGCGGCTGCTGTATAGGACAGAGCTGACGAAACGGAGCTGCTGTTTTTTTTGGGGTCGGGGGGGAAACCCCCCCCCCCCCCGACAATCCTCCGTGCACCCCTGCCTTCCAGCAATAAGCTGCTATATATTGGCAAAGCATGCTGGGACTTGTAGTTTCACAACATCTGGAGTGTCACAGGTTAGCCAACACTGCACTAGCCACTAGATTGGGAGGTCTGCTATACATTGCCGGATTAGGAGGTCTTCTAGCCTCCAGATTGTCATGTCTGTTATTCACTAGCCACCAGATTTGAAAGTCTGCTAAACAGCAGCCACCACATTGGAAGGTCAGCTATACACTGCCGAACTAGGTCTGCTAGCCTGGATATTGGGATGTCTGCTATGCACTAGTTACCAGAACGGGAGGTCTACTATAAACTAGTCACAAGATTGGGAGGTTTGCTAAATGCTATCTGCCAGATTAGGAGGTCTGCTAGCCTCCAGATTGTTATGTCTGATATTCACTAGCCAGAAAATTGGAAGGTCGAATATACACAAGTCACCAGATTGTAAAGTATTTCATATACTAGCTAACAGATTGTAAGGTCTGCTATTTACTAGCCTAACTTATTTGTACATGGATCACGTAGAAATAACTTATTGAAGATATTTATTTTAATTAGGAGTGCAGTGCACCTCTGTATATCATTGCAAATGTACTTTTTTTTATATTGTTATGTGTTTTGTATGGACTTTTGAGACAGTATGTCATATTTGGATTTTGTATCTGTCTAGAGAAGGTAATCTCTTGTTAATTAGACATTTTCATCGCTCAGTGACCAAAACATCTGTTGAGCCTGAAAGACAGGAGGAGGTAATTATACTTGCTGGTAGACTCCCTCTGCAAAAGGACAGGAGGCCGGATTACCTCCTGCCAAGCTAGTGTCCAAAATTATATTTAAAGAGCCCTGTTTTACACTGAAATGGATCATATCATCTGTGACTTCTGGAAAAATCACTAGTACCACAAACTAGCATGTGTAACTGTCCTTTTTAGGACTTCCTGAGCTAATAAACATCACTGCTTAAGGATACCTACTTACCAGCTGTATTTCCTGAACCTACAGATTAGACCAATCTAATCCGTTATCCGACTGTTCTGAGGTTGGGACCCAGCATTCCAGTACCAACGCTCTGCCTGCTACCTTGCAGCTCTGGCCAGGGTGATAAGCCAGGGGGAACCATCAACTGCAACCCTGATCTGAAGGCATGAGGTCAGGTGTATCAGCCTAGGTATACCAGCAAAGGGGTACCGTAGCAGTAAGTGTTACCCAGAAGGACGTTGTTCTCGGTGCCTCTAAGGAGCCTAGTGGTAGCATCAGCAAAAGCCCCTCCTACTGCGGTTAGAAAGCGCATTTGAAAGAAAGAAAGGGGATGGTGGCAAGGCAAGGCCAGCCAGTACCCAGCAACAAAACAGACAGGGTGGCGTAGGAGGTTCATCCTGTCACACTAGCCTCCAGATTTAGTGGTCTACTATACACAAGTCACCAGATTGGAAGGTCTTCTATATGCTAGCTACCAGATTGGGAGGTTTGCTGCACACTACCCATCAGTTTGAATGGTCTTCTATACACTAGCCACCAGATTGGAAGATCTTCTATACACTAGCCACCAGATTGGAAGGTCTTCTTTACACTAGCCACCAGATTGGAAGGTCTTCTATGCACTAGCCACCAGATTGGAAGGTCTTCTATACACTAGCCACCAGATTGGAAGGTCTTCTATACACTAGCCACCAGATTGGAAGGTCTTCTATACACTAGCCACCAGATTGAAAGGTCTTCTATACACTAGCCACCAGATTGGAAGGTTTTCTATACACTAGCCACCAGATTGGAAGATCTTCTATACACTAGCCACCAGATTGGAAGGTCTTCTTTACACTAGCCACCAGATTGGAAGGTCTTCTATACACTAGCCACCAGATTGGAAGGTCTTCTATACACTAGCCACCAGATTGGAAGGTCTTCTATACACTAGCCACCAGATTGGAAGGTCTTCTATACACTAGCCACCAGATTGGAAGGTCTTCTATACACTAGCCACCAGATTGGAAGATCTTCTATACACTATCTATCAGATTTGGTAGTTTACACGACAATAGACTAGCAAATTCACCATATTAGCAAATTCGCTCTTCACTACACTGGCTGGGGCTGGACTGAGATATATATATATATATATTCAGGGTTTTTTCTGATTTAGATTAGAGTTTGTGTCAAAGAGATTGTTAAACGCATAATTTTATCAGAAATAATTGCCGCAGTAGGTGTGATTCCAGATTATTGAAATACACTTTATCCTAATACTTCCAAAAAATGCTTATTTTTTTACTCTAAACAGTACTGCAGTAGATGTAGTTACAGATAATAGGAACATATTTTATTCAAACATAAAACTACCTGCTTTACAAACACACATTTTCCACTCAAATACTACAGTATATATGGTTACATGTCATATGAATATACATTATCTTTATACAGGCACATAATTGACTTCCTTCTAAATGCATATTTTTCCCTTAAATAAATACTTAAGTAGGTATAGCTATAGATTATAATATAATAATAATCCCAGACTTTCAAATGCCTCTTTTTTTCGTAAAAATTTATAATCCAGCTGCTAAAGTTCAAATTATTTCAATATATCATTGGACATTGTTCCAGAAAATGGTCTTATAAATGCCTCATGTTTAAGCCTAATAAATACTATCATTGATGTGGTTTCAAACATTTTGACACATAACAGGGCTGATGCTGAGCGGATTGTACGCCAGTTTGCGTGAAATCCCTCTGCACCTGCTTGCGCACAGAAAGGCGGGATAGTTATGGGCATTTTGGTGGATCAGTGGTTAGCACTCCTGTCTCACAGCACTGGGGTCATGAGTTCAATTCCCGACCATGGCCTTATCTGTGTGGAGTTTGTATGTTCTCCCCGTGTTTGCATGTGTTTCCTCCGGGTGCTCCGGTTTCCTCCCACACTCCAAAAACATACTGGTAGGTTAATTGGCTGCTATCAAAATTGACCCTAGTCTCTGTCTGTCTGTGTGTTATGGAATTTAAGACTAAGCTCCAATGGGGCAGGGACTGATGTGAGTGAATTCTCTGTGCAGCGCTGCGGAATCAGTGGCGCTATATAAATAAATGGTGATGATAGTTGCATTTAACGTAGGCCAAGCACTGTAAGGGTGTTTACACTTTTGCAATTGTGATCGGATGTAGACTGGGAAAAAGATAAATGCGTGTGAGAGCCGTATTAATTGCAGATAGTTAGGGGCAGGTGTATATAGAGGATGATTATGATGATGGCGGACTCCGGCACTAGTGATCCACTTGTAAGCGTTGAAGCTGAATAGTGTTTTCTTCGTCGCTCTGGAATATATTAGTTGTTTCTGGTGTATGTTTATTGATCCCTAGTAGAATACGATTGTTGCACATTAAATAAAGAGATAAAACCCATGCTGGATATAAGTGCCAGTGACGTGTGTCTGGTATAAGCCAGGACCACACAATACTGGTGCCGAGCTGCACGGGTTTTAGACTCAGTGTTTGAGGGTGAATATTAGAGATGCTCAGGCTCAGTTCCTCGAGAGCCGAACACACCCGAACTTAACGGATCCGAGTACTGAGCCAGCTCGGTACTTTTGCGCGCCCTCGGAATCGAAAACAAGGCAAAACGTCATTGTTACGTCGTTGCATCTCGCGATTTTTGGATTCCTTTTTAAGATCCAACATAAGGGTGGGTGGGAGGGAGGACGTTCCCAAGGACAATCCCATCTTGCCCCATTTTTCTTTTCTGCCACTGCTGTGTGCCAATGTGTCCTAGATGTGCTAGGAACTGCCGTGTGTTTGTGTCATTGCTCTGTCACTTACCATCCAGCCAGGTCGCTGCAGTATTTGTCCAAAAGTGTATGAAAATAATATTGTGACCTGTGAGGTGGCCAAAATTGACTGTAAATGACTTGAAATTAGTGTTATTGAGGTTAATAATAATGTAGGAACAAAAAAAAGAGCAAAAATATGTGATTTTAGCATATTTTAGGATTTTTCCGAAAAAATCCAAAATCAAAACCAAAAACACGAGGGCGGTTTTGCAAAAACCAAAACACGAAGCTAATCCAGATCCAAAACCAAAACCAAAACCAGTTCACGGGGGTCAGTGAGCATCTCTAATAAATATGTAGTTTTCACATTTGTCTTTTTTAAACTTTTATTACATTCTGCATCAGTTCCAATGTGCGTTTCTTACTGTACCCAATTATTTTAACACATCCTTTTTTAATTGTGCCAGAAAATGGTCTGTATTATAAATGTCTATTTCTCCTTCAAATATATAAATAGTCATACATACTATATAGTGGTAAAAGAAAAACTATGGCAAACGGGGATACATGGCTTTCACTGCTCAATGGGTAATATTTGAGTACCATTAAAAAATGTAAGCAACATGTTAATCACCATCATCCTCACGAACATTGACTGTTAGTCTTTCAATCCATTCCGTGCCATCACCGTAGGAATCACGGTGATGCTTATCGTACACTTGGAAACAATGGCAATAAATATTAAATCACATGGCACTCGCTTGGTCATAGTCTATAACTTTAGTGATCCAGGATGCACCCAGCTCACGTGGACAATCAAATGCTAATTAGTCACATGGGGAAAGCAATCTCATATCGACCCCTTTCCCCATGAGTCATCAAGATGTCCCAGTGCCAAGTTGGTAGCACCAGTGACGAACATTCGGTGCTTCCTGCATGAAAGAAATTATCTGGATCTAATAAAACTCACCAAGGGTTACATTTTCTGGGTTGAATTAATTTCATGACGCATTTTATTTCAGATGTTTCCTCTTTATTCTTTGTATAATGCCCATAATTTTAAAGTATATATACTTTACTGTGGTATTGAAAGAAAAAGCCCAATTTGTACCTGGCAAAACTAACTCGGCACGTAAATCAATTTTGGCGTGGGACTACCGGCAGTGGAAGGGTTAGATAGCTGAAGTCTTTCCACGCTAGTTTATATTTTCTAAGTTTGGATCAGACATTGACACCAAAATACTTGTTTGTTTAAATTACAAATCGATCACTGTTAGCCGGGTGACCATTAAATATTTAAAATATGACATCAAACCATGACTCAGACATCATTCATGCTTTACGGGCAACACAAATATCATTCTGTATATCCTTTGATCGTGTGCGTAACCTAATAGCACATGGATTATTGCACACTCATCAATACATAATGTATATTTTTTAAGACATTTTGTATAGTGCAAGAAATGAGGTCAGTAATGATGAGGAAGATGGATTGGTGGCATATAAGAACATATAAGAACAAAGCAATGCTGGTGATGATAAATGAAATCAAGATTAAAGAGGATGTTTTAAGTTGCAATAACTAGCTGATATGGTACAGAGTATCCAATCTTGTGTAAAAAGTGACATGCGTATTCTAACTATCAAGAAATATGGCAGCACTGCTGAATCCAGGTTATAGACTGAACATGGGCACTTTTTTTTACCTGGTGCAAAAGGGATTCTGACTTCAGACAAGAAATATAATTTGATGACAACCATGCATGCATTCTGTGTAAAAGAACATTAGGACCAACAGAATGGCCCCTCTGTACCACTGTACTGTGGAATACAGGCTGCAGAATCTCAATCGATATAAATATAATTATATATATATATATATATATATATATATATATATGTTTATATGAATAAGTATGTGTGTGTATATGTATATACATATATATTTATATATATATGTATATATGTGTGTGTGTATATATATATATATATATATATATAAATGTGTGTATATACGAAATGAACTATAGAACATTGGAAACTGCTATTAGTAGTGATAGTGCCATTGTAAGTAAACAATATATTTCCTCGGCGACACAATAGACTATTCTGCTGCTGCCAGTTGACTCCACCCCCGGTGCTGCCTCAGAATCTGTCAAGTTGCAGCTGCTGGGTCTGATGTGAATGGGGGGTAAACAAGGTGTTTGTTATTGTTAGCATTTGTTTTCATTTTTTTTCTTTTTAAATAGACTCATTGCCTGCCTACTTGTTAGTGACTTGTTACTGCGGGGGCTCCAGCTGATTTGACCATCTCAGGGGAGCTACCCATCCTTCTGTTATCACGTTATTCAATTTTGCCTAAATGAGTAAACTAAGTATTCCGCTGGGCCCCCTTCAAATTCCAAAAAACAAAATAAGTAGTTATGTTATTAAGTAAACGTAAGAGCCTAACAATTCTTTCAATTTGATGTGCTCTAAATTATTCTTTCTTCTTCTTTTTTCAACCCTAAATTCTCATGCTTAATAAACTCCTGGTTGGGGACAATAGAGGTAAGTAGACCTACCGTAGAATGAATATATACAGCCACCAGGATTGCAAGCAACAAGAGAAGCAAGAGTACAAGAGTACAACCTTGAGCATATATATATATATATATATATATATATATACATACATATATATACATATATATATATACATATACGCACCAATTGAAAGCTTACAATTGATAAAAATACTGATATAAATTGCTCAAATCCCACTTAAACAATGTGGTAATCATCAACATCATCATCAACATTTATTTATATAGCTCCAGCAAATTGGATAGCGTTTTAAAATTGGGCACCGGGAATATCATTCAGATGCTAAGGCCGAATAATGTGAACACCAATTTCTTATGGGAAGACTCAAGTATTACGGTGGCTCATGTGGATCAGTCCAATTCAGCATCATCGTACTTTTCATACAGGTACGAATTACAAGTGTAAATCACACAAGTACAATTATAAGTAGTAAGAACACAATAACTAATTCCACGAGTACAAATTAAACATAAAAATCACACAAATATAAGCTAAATATAAAAACATTCAAGGTAGGGAAAGAACTGTCGCGTTTCAGTGTTTATACAACGCGTTTCTGAAAGCTGTAGCTCGTTCATCAGGAAAACTGACAATGTGCAGGAATGAGCTTTATAAAATCTCACTGTTCTTTAGTTAACATGATTATAAGCA
Source organism: Mixophyes fleayi (assembly GCF_038048845.1). Classification (NCBI taxonomy): domain Eukaryota; kingdom Metazoa; phylum Chordata; class Amphibia; order Anura; family Limnodynastidae; genus Mixophyes; species Mixophyes fleayi. The sequence continues at coordinate 266,676,247 of NC_134406.1, forward strand.
TAAAATCATTAACATACAATAGACATGCAATGAGAGACATGTAAGTAACAATAGGTACCAATCTATTTAAATTAACATTATAAGGATCATTAAAGATACAATTTGTTTGCAATGAAGAAATTTATCAGTAACAATAGTCATATACTCTTGTATAAAATACAGATACTATCAGATATAATATTTAAAAACAATAAATATTTAGTACAGGTTTACAATAAAGTAGATTAATGACAAAATATTGTTTGTAACTTAAAAGTCTCTGACATATATTTCTTAGTCAAGAGTAATTGTCCATCTTCTCAATTATATGCTCAATATACGATTGGAAATGAACACTATATAAAAGATACCCATTCAATCTTCTGATGAACTACATACGGCACTCAACAATTTCAAAATGAAGAAGCTGTAGCTCTGAAAGTTATGTGAACTATTGACATCAGAATTAAATGTTGTAAGCTTATTACCAATGTGCAAACATATATATATATTGTGCCCACATTTGATTTGGCTATTCAGCCATAAAATCTTCTAAGAATGTCCTGAGTGGGTCTTAATCTAGATGGGACAAGAGAGTTCTTTAAGGGATCCTTTTAGTGCAAAAACACCACCATGTTGGGATGGCTTAGAAACCTGTTTCTTAGCCATCCCACCAGCCTACTTCAGAAACGGTATTGTCCCTCCAGCCAACTCCAAAGAGGGCCTTGTCCTTCCAACCTGCTCCAAATAGGGTTCTGTCCCTCCAGCCAACTCCAGAGGGGATACTGTCCCTCCAGCCAACTCCAGAGAGGGTTCTGTCCCTCCAGCCAACTCCAGAGAGGGTTCTGTCCCTCCAGCCAGCTCCAGAGAGAGTTATGTCCCTGCAGCCAACTCCAGAGAGGGTTCTGTCCATCCAGCCAACTCCAGAGAGGGTTCTGTCCCTGCAGCCAACTCCAGAGAGGGTTCTGTCCCTCCAGCCAACTCCAGAGAGGGCCCTACCTCTAGCCAGCTCCAGAGAGGGTTCCGTCCCTCCAACCTGCTCCAGTGACAGTGCTGTCCCTTCAGCCAGCTCCTGTGTTGCCTTAAAGTACTGTTCATCCTGAGTGGCCTCATGAAACTGTTGAGCCAGAGATGCCTCATGGCCCTATTCGGTCATAGGTACCTCAAAGTGCTGTTGTGTCAAGGGTGCTTCATAGTGCTGCTCCTTCCAAGTTGAGTGCCAAGTCTGGGCCTACTTCCAAGTTTAGTGCACAGTCCAGGCTATCTGCTAAGATGAGTTGCCAGTCCGGGCCGTCTTCCAAGATGAGGGCCCACTCCAGACTGCCTTCCAAGCTGTGTGCGCAGTCCAGGCCTTCTGACTTATGTTCTCAACCTGAGCCTCCAAAGCTTTGTGCCCAATCCAGACCGTCCAGGTTATGTGCTCAATCTGAGCCCACAGAGACTTGTGCTCAATCCAAGCTCCCAGAGACTTGTGCTCAGCCTAAATTTTGGAGGCGTGTCTAATTCACTGTTGCTCTGCATGGCAACGGATGCAAGTTTTGGAGTTGAGGATGATAATTGCTGCATATTTGCTCCAGATGCATCTATACACTATATGTAAGGTTGCTAGTATATTAAGATGAGTGCAACTCAAAATGCAGGAAATTCATGCGTGCCCAGATTCAAATCTCAAATATAATGTAACAATAGTTATAATATTAGTGTCTAGTTTCCCATTGTCATTATTAGTATTTTGTCTTAGCTGTTCTAGTCTTAGTTATGGAGTATTTTGGTGTTGCATATACTGTATAACATTCACTCTGTCTTAAAAAAATAGCAGAGAACTTACAAAGAAATTTAAATTGTTTATAATACATGATTAGCAAAAGAGTCTGCATTACTTACTAATAATCAATAAGGAGGTCTGCATTGTAAATTAGCAATCGGAATGGGGAACTGTATTGTATACTAGTCAACAAACAATACTCTATGACTTTGCCTGCTAACCAACAAAATGTATTTCAACGAATGCAATATAAAATTCTTCTACTAACATACAAGGCCGTCAACAAAATTGCTCCGACATACATTTCCCCACTTGTCTCAAAATATCTCCCAACTCGACACCTCCGTTCTGCACAAGATCTACGTCTCTCTTACACTCTCATCACATCCTCCCATTCTCGGTTACAGGACTTTTTCCGGGCTGCACCCACTTTGTGGAATTCCCTCCCTCGCACAGTAAGACTTTCCTCTAGTCTTCAAACCTTCAGAGCGTTCTCTGAAAACCCACCTCTTCAGAGAAGCTTATAATATTCCTCAACCACCATCTTAATCTCCCTAGATTACCCTATTACCATCCTCTACACTGCTAACGCAAGACAACAGCCCTCTGACCAACATTGCCACACACACAGCCCACTCAATACTTTTACCTTTGCACTCTAGCTGGTCCAGTGTGCAATATGATGTAGCACATGCCCTTGTGTTTCAAACTCCCATTGTCCTATAGATTGTAAACTTGCGAACAGGGTTCTCTTACCTCTCTGTCTGTAAGTATTACCCAGTATTGTCTTAATAATGTTTGTTCCCAATTGTAAAGCTCTACGGAATTTACTGGCGCTATATAAATAAATGATGATGATGATGATGATGATGATGGTTTGTTTTACAGTATTGCAATTTTATATGATTGGTTCTATTCTCAATGTTTGTTTTTATATATGTTGGCACAATACTTTATATGTACAGTTGTAACAAAATCTCTCTGCCCCCCGCTATCTGTGCTTCTCTTCTGTTCGCCGTTGACTCGGTTAGTCCATGCAATCTGCATTGGATCATTTTTTCTTTCTGAGTTGCATCAATAGCCAAAATTCAGTTTGGAAGTTTCACTCCAAAACAACATCTTTTGGCCGATAGTCGAGAACATTCGTTGCTATCTCTCTGTGTTGCAGTCAATGCAGAAATACATTAGTGGTATACAAATAAATGGTAATAGTAAATGCTGCTTTCTGTATTAAAATCAGTTAGAGGTTTTAAACAACAGATTTGTAAAGTGTTACACGATTCTAATGTATTGCACAGAGCGGTAAGACTTCCACCCCCGTTTTCTCCATTTTAACTAAATCAGGAGATCAAAAGGACAGATGCCCCAGCATGCTGTGAATGGGAACTAGTTATGCGATCACTTAATTATATTTATTTCATTCCATCTGTGGGCAGACAGCTACATTCTCCTTCTCGTGACTGCTTGATGAAAGCCACAGAAAGTGTCTTAGCAATTAATATGCATAATAATAATGATAGTGCAGTCTGGAGAAGTCTTAACCCTTTGAACTCAGTGAAAGAGTTCACAGAAGTCACCACAATTTTTTTTTTTTTGTAAAGATATATCCGTCAATTAACAATACAATTGTTTACAAATGAATAATATGCATTTTCTGCTGCTCTAGAGTTGCAAAATATCTCAGCTTCTATGTAGCACTAGAGGTTAAAAGGATTGTACACCTTTTGGGATACGATTGTGTGTTAACACGGGCACTGTCTAGTGGGTGTGACAGCGTCTCTTGTCCACACAGGAGCAGTGTTTACTATTTACACGCTGAAGAAAAGTGTGAGTCGCCCAGGTCACTCTGGAATCTCCTCTGTCGCCTGTCAGCTCAGAGTTCACTGCGTGATGCCATATTTGTGTGAAAGTACAAAATTCCAAGTCACAGAATTATGACTGGCCTCTTAGAAGCAATGCGCACTACAGAAGAATTCAGCAATTTGGGGGTATTCATCGTGGATTGGTGTCTGCCAATAATTACATACCCCCTATCCTTTTCCTTTACTACAGCTGCTGGCCGACTCTTTTCTAGGGATGACTATTAGTTGTTAGCCACTTATGGAATTTGCAGCCTTAGAAAACAGCAGTATGGTAAAAATGCTACAGGGACCTTTCATTATCTGCTAGCAGACAGCTTCTGAAATGCAAATTATGCAATAGTATTGTGGGGTCAGTGAAATCTTGTAGGTCATTCAAGTGCACACCTAATCATAAGGTTTAAGGTCTGCATGGTTAAGTAGCCAAAATAATTGGGGTCTGCATTTTGTACTAGTCACCAGAGTGTTCTACCTGCAGTATCTCAGCAGATTGATTCTCAGACTGTGCTACTGCTGGAATACTGACAGTCTGGTCCAGAGCCCCTGATGGTGTTTTACTGGGGCTTCCTGCCTGGTTCTGAGAGACTGTTGGATGCTTGGTTGGGAGCTAGCTGGTCCTGGGTCTCTATTGGACCTTGGGCAGGAATTGCCTGGTCCTGGACCTCTGTTGAAGTTTCAGTGGGAATTGCTTGGTCCTGGGATTCTGTTGAAACTTGGGAGAAAATTGCCTGGTCCTGTGCCTCTGTTGAAGCTTGGAAAGGAATCACCTGGTCCTAGGCTTCTGTTGAAAACTTGGGTGGGAATTTCCTGGTGCTGGGCCTCTGATGAAGCTTGGGTGGGATTTGCCTGGGCCTCTGATAAAGCTTGGGTGGGAATACACATGGTCCTAGGCCTCTGATGAAGCTTGGGTGGGAATTGCCTGATGTTGGGTCTCTGTTGAAGCTTGGGTGGGAATTACATGGTCCTAGGCCTCTGATGAAGCTTGGGTGGGATTTTCCTGGTGCTGGGTCTCTGTTGAAGCTTGGGTGGGAATTACATGGTTCCTGGCCTCTGATGAAGCTTGGATGGGAATTGCCTGATTCTGGGTCTCTGTTGAAGCTTAGGTGGGAATTACATGGTCCTAGGCCTCTGTTGAGGCTTGGGTGGGAATTACATGGTCCTAGGCCTCTGTTGAAGCTTGGGTTGGAATTGCCTGATTCTGGGCCTCTTTTGAAGCTTGGGTGGAAATTGCTTGGTCCCACGTCTCTGTGGAAGCTTGGGAAGGGAATTGCCTGGTCCTGGGCCTCTGTTGGTGCTTAAGCAGGAGCTGCCTGGTCCAGGGCCCTTGATAGACTAGTAAAGCAAATTAACTACGAAGGAGAAGACACTGGAAGAAATCAGTGACAAGATGATTCAAGAGGCTATTTGCGCCATTTGCCTTCACTCCCCCTTTGCCTTCACTACCAGGGTCCACTGATCGTAAAGCCAATATATATATATATTTAAAATACACAATTCTAACTAATTTTAATCTTACCTAGTTACCATCCTCACGTCACTTAGACCCACAATGAAATAAAAAAATGTTCCGGATATGTAGATCTATTCTGAGAAGATTGAGGATACTTATTATTCAATTTATAGGGGTTGTCCACTGGCACAACCCTGCCTTTATAAAATCTACCCCCTTATATAGCAAATAGGGGCAACCCTCTCAAGAACTACCCCTTCATATTATCATACGCCAGGAGCTGGCTTGTACTGTGGCTCACGGTCTGGGCTGCATGGTGGGCATTTTCCAAGTCCCTTCCATCCTGGTCAGTCACATGATGACCCGGGTCACACCTTCCACCCTGGTCAGATGACCTGGGTCACACCTTCCACCCTGGTCAGTTACATGACCCCGTTCACTCCCTGGACTCGGTGGAGCTACTTGTCTCAGACATTCCATGACTGGCTGTTACGGCATAAAATAATGATATATATACATTTTCTTATAAATAATAATAATAATAATAATAATAATAATAATAATATATTTACTGCTTCTTTTCGGTAGATGTACCCTGTGTGCACTGCTGTACACTCTTTCATCCTCTTCTGGCAGTGGTGCACATGAGTCTTCTCAGAACAGAGCCATGGGCCACAAGGTGGAGGTAACACAGAGAGTAAGGCCCATGGGGGATATCCCCGGAATCCTAAAGGGCCAGTCTGAGGCTGACTATAATGCATAGAAACATAGAATTTGACGGCAGATTAGGATCCGCTTGGCCCATCTAGTCTGCCCATTTTTTAACCTATGGTAACCTTAAACCCGCTTTGATCCTTTGTTCTTTGTAAGGATATCGTTATGTCTATCCCAAACATGTTTAAATTACTCTACTGCACTAGCCTCTACCACCTCTGATGGGAGACTATTCCACTTATCCACTACCCTTTCTGTGAAGCAGGGGCGGATCTAGAAAACTAATGTACCCGGAGCGATTTAGGGGGGGGGGGGGCGATTTAGTCCTTGCCCCCTTTCTAACATCTAAGGCTGCCGGCGGCTGCACACTATGTGCAGGTCCGCTCGTCCGTCCCCCCCCCCCCCACCCCCTGGATCCGCCACTGCTGTGAAGTAGTTTTTCCTCACATTTCCTCTGAACCTACTTCCCTCCAGTGTCAGTACATGTCCTCGTGTTCTAATACTTCTCTTCCTTTGTAGAATGTTTCCCTCCTGCACCTTGTTATAACCCTTGATATATTTAAAAGTATCTATCATGTCACCAATTTCCCTTCTCTGCTCCAAACTATACATATTAAGATCTTTTAGTCTTCCCAGGTAAGTTTTGTGCTGTAGGCCATGCACCATTTTAGCTGCCCCTCTTTGTACAGTCTGTAATGTATTTATATCCTTCTGGAGATACGGCCTCCAGAACTGGACACAGTATTCTAGATGAGGCCGTACCAATGACCTATACAGTGGTATTATTACTTCTTTCTTTCTGCTACTGATTCCTCTCCCTATACAACCAAGCATCTGACTTGCCTTCCTCATTGCTTTGTTACATTGCTTACCTGCCTTTAAGACACCTGAAATAGTGACTCCTAGATCCCTTTCCTCTTCAGTAGTTTCCATTATGGTGCGATTAATACTATATTTAGCCTTTGGGTTTCTGAGTGCATGATTTTGCATGGACAGACTCTTGATCATTCCTCTAGTCTACCTAGATCATCCATTACATTTAAACTAGAGATGCTCACTGACCCCCGTGTGTTGGTTTTGGTTTTGAATCTGGATTAAGTTTGTGTTTTGTTTTTGGTTTAGGTTTTGACATAATCACCCTCGAGTGTTTTGGTTTTAGATCTCTATTATTTTCTAAAATCCCTATTTTTTTTTGAGAAAATAACATAATTTGGCTTTTTTTGTTCTTACAATATTATTAACCTCAATAACATTAATTATCAGTCATTTCCAGTCAATTTTTGCCAAGTGGCAAGAACACTTCTACCCCTCCTGTTTCTGTATGAGCAATGGCACTGAGCAATGGCACTGTAGACTGGTGAGTGACAAGAACACTGCTACCCCTCCTGTTTCTGTATGAGCAATGGCACTGGAGAATGGAGAGTGACAAGAACACTGCTACCCCTCCTGTTTCTGTATGAGCAATGGCACTGAGCAATGGCACTGGAGACTGGAGAGTGACAAGAACACTGCTACCCCTCCTGTTTCTGTATGCGCAATGGCACTGAGCAATGGCACTGGAGACTGGAGAGTGACAAGAACACTGCTACCCCTGTTTCTATTTGAGCAATGGCGCTGGATCTCCTGGATAGGGGGGTACTTATGGAATCCAAAACCCGCGAGATCCAACAATGCAACAATGACTTTTTGCCTTGATTAGAGATTTGAGGGCGTACGAAAGTACCTAGCTGGCCTGCGAGCCTACTTGGATCCCCTAGGTACGGGTGGGTTCGGTTTTGAGAAAACCGAGCCAGAGCAACTGTAATTTAAACCAATCTGCCACAGTACAGTATTTCTTTCATCCTCATACTGTCAAATACATTTACTGCATATATTTAGGCATATTTTATACTTTCTGCCCCACCTAGCCCTAAGATGTTGGTCCCTCTTACATACCTCTGACTTCTTTAGTAGGGACTCTTTGGTACCCAATGCCTCTGTTACTCTTTTCAGGTATTTTTGGTTCTAATATATAGATTTGCAAGGAAAATTAGCTATATCAGTTCCCAAATGCCATGTGGGACGATTAAAAGGCGCAATAAGTGTCTATCTAGCATCATCTTTAGGGCAGATTTCTACTGTGCTCGGCTTTGCCTTTTAATTTAATGATTCTACATAAAACACTAAAGAGAACAAAATAAAATCATACACAAATTTGTTTTGTTTGACCCCAATGCACCCATTTGTGTTTCTAAAAATAAGTTGTGTTTCTGGCAGGGATTTTGTTGGCAAAAATACATTCATTTGTGAAATCCTGGCTAACATTTTGCAAGATTTGACTTTCGTCCACACCACAGTAAATAACAGTTTTGTTGGTAGAGAGGGGCGTGATTAATAAATCAGATCCCACTGATGGTTTAAACAGATTAATGTTGATTTTTGTCCAAAAACACACCATATTTTTGAAGAATTATTGCTTACTAAAATTACAGGAAGAAAAAACGTTTTTGTATAATGCTTTTCTTGCCGAATATATTTTCAGTTGTTGGAGTTGTTTTCATCCTAAGTTGGAAAAGACACATAGGGATTGATTCATCAATGCACGTATCAGACGATTTTGAGTATATTGTATGCAAAATCACTCTGCATAAGCCCACGCTGCGTCGTTGAACGCAAAGGACACTTACTACGGACTGCGATTTCTGTTAGTTAATGGGGCGGGAAATGGGCATTTTGCTGTAGTTAATTTACAGTCCAGTTCTCGCCATTTCAAATGTACTTGTTTTTCTGCTCCAGCTACAGGGCTAATCTAAGACCTTATCAGTAGTGATGACAGTCTCCTGTGCATGCTATAACATGTGTTTGCCTGCTATAACATGTGTTTGCACTCAGGGGCAACTGTAAAAATATACTTTATGCTCAGTAGACATTAGCAACATCCTAATAAATATATTTCATGGAGGGGGCGGGGGATTTAAATAAAAACCCCTCCAATTCTTCTTTTTAGAAAGTATAATAAATTTACCCCATGATCTGATGTGGAAGGAACAGCACGCAACAAGATCACAACACTGCTGGTCTCCATCAGGGGACTCCTGTAAATCTTTTTGAAAAATCGTAAATGGTTGCTGCCCCTCCTCAGGTATAGAATCTGAAAGGTGGGTGGTGCTGTCAGCCATGTAAGCCCGTATCTCACAAGGTTCCAGACGGGAGATTTTCCACAATTTGGAACACACCGCCAGTTTGTAGACTACAACTTTTGGGAGGTAAGTAGGCACTGGCCATGGGGAAACAACTCACGGTATTTTTTCTATATATGTCCCATAGAGCGTTCATCATGTGTTGCCCAAAGTGGCCGTGTGATCACCCTTGTAATCTATGTAATTTAAACATAACAGAGCAAAGCTTAAAACAATAACTTCATAATATTTATATCTTCATTGATCTTGCTGCAGTGTCCGGTCCAAGCTTCGGGCATCTCTAAGGTACGTGTTTTACTGTCGTATCACTTGCACCAGCTAAAGGTCTGGTGTAAGCGCAGATTACTAGTGATGACGGCTGTGTGTACATGCTAGAACATGTGTTTGCCTGTTATAACATGTGTTTGCACTCAGGGGCAACTGTAAAAATATACTTTATGCTCAGTAGACATTAGCAACATCCTAATAAATATATTTCATGGAGGGGGCGGGGGATTTAAATAAAAACCCCTCCAATTCTTCTTTTTAGAAAGTATAATAAATTTACCCCATGATCTGATGTGGAAGGAACAGCGCGCAACAAGATCACAACACTGCTGGTCTCCATCAGGGGACTCCTGTAAATCTTTTCGAAAAATCTTAAATGGTTGCTGCCCCTCCTGGGGTATAGAATCTGAAAGGTGGGTGGTGCTGTCAGCCATGTAAGCCCGTATCTCACAAGGTTCCAGACGGGAGATTTTCCACAATTTGGAACACAGCGCCAGTTTGTAGACTACAACTTTTGGGAGTTAAATAGGCACTGGCCATGGGGAAACAACTCACGGTATTTTTTCTATATGTGTCCCATAGAGCGTTCACCATGTGTTGCCCAAAGTGGCCGTGTGATCACCCTTGTAATCTATGTAATTTAAACATAACAGAGCAAAGCTTAAAACAATAACTTCTTAATATTTGTATCTTCACTGATCTTGCTGCAGTGTCCGATCCAAGCTTCGGGCACCTCTAAGGTACGTGTTTTGCTGTCGTATCACTTGCACCAGCTACAGGTTTGGTGTAAGCGCTGATTACTAGTGATGACGGCTGTGTGTACATGCTAGAACATGTGTTTGCAATAAGGAACATATGTAAAAATGTATTTTATGTACAGTAGACATTAAGATCATTATTATAGATATATGGCATGGAAACAAATGTTTTTTCGTTAATGATTATATTATTTACAGGTGATATTAAGTGAATACTTTCTTTTTCTGTGCGTTCTTTTGGAACCTTATACTCCACATATGTATTGGACGTATTCTGCAGTGTATTGTGTCTGTCAAAGCAGAGCGCACCTAGACCCGTATTCAAACGGAGGCGTATTTTCAGATCCACTTGTAGTTGAATATGGACGTGCGTACGCCCGAATTTTGAAAAAAAAATGCAGTTTACATTCCTCTTTAGTGCCTTAATGAATGAGGCCCATCGCGTCTTAATTGGAAATTGCGCCACGTATTGAATATAACCACTTACCCCAATGTTTCTGAGACTCTACTCATAAAGTATCAACATCACAGTTTATTTAAAGTAGAGATGGGCGGGTCCGGTTCCCCGAGAACCGAACCCACCCGAACTTTGGGTATCCGAGTACCGAGCTGAGTAGCTCGGTACTCTCCCGCCCGTTCCGAATCCAAATCGAGGCCGAACGTCATCGTGACGTCGTCGGATCTCGGGGCTCGGTTCTCGCGATACTTCAACATTATAAATACACTCCTCCACAGCAATCCATCGCCATTTGACAGAGGGAGAGAGCAGGGTGTAGTCACAGGCTGCTTAGAGCAGGGACAGAGAATCCAATATTCTTGCAAATGCTCTAACAAAAATCGCTAGAGAAGAGAGGAGGATAGAGGTTTATTATTTTTTGTTAATATTTGGCACTCCCCAGTGCTTTTGGGGTGTCCCCCATAATTGTGCATAAATATTTCTGGCTGTCAAAAGTCATATCTGTCAGCAGTATCTACCAACTAATTTTTAGCACTCCTCAATGCTTTTGGGGTGTCCCCCATAATTGTGCATAAATATTTCTGGCTGTCAAAAATCATATCTGTCAGCAGTATCTACCAACAAATTTTTAGCACTCCTCAGTGCTTTTGGGGTGTCCCCCATAATTGTGCATAAATATTTCTGGCTGTCAAAAGTCATATCTGTCAGCAGTATCTACCAACTAATTTTTAGCACTACTCAGTGCTTTTGGGGTGTCCCCCATAATTGTGCATAAATATTTCTGGCTGTCAAAAATCATATCTGTCAGCAGTATCTACCAACTAATTTTTAGCACTCCTCAGTGCTTTTGGGGTGTCCCCCATAATTGTGCATGAATATTTCTGGCTGTCAAAAGTCATATCTGTCAGCAGTATCTACCAACTAATTTTTAGCACTCCTCAGTGCTTTTGGGGTGTCCCCCATAATTGTGCATAAATATTTCTGGCTGTCAAAAGTCATATCTGTCAGCAGTATCTACCAACTAATTTTTAGCACTCCCCAGTGCTTTTGGGGTGTCCCCCATAATTGTGCATAAATATTTCTGGCTGTCAAAAGTCATATCTTTCAGCAGTATCTACCAACTAATTTTTAGCACTCCTCAGTGCTTTTGGGGTGTCCCCCATAATTGTGCATATATATTTCTGGCTGTCAAAAGTCATATCTGTCAGCAGTATCTACCAACAAATTTTTAGCACTCCTCAGAGCTTTTGGGGTGTCCCCCATAATTGTGCATAAATATTTCTGGCTGTCAAAAATCATATCTGTCAGCAGTATCTACCAACTAATTTTTAGCACTCCTCAGTGCTTTTGGGGTGTCCCCCATAATTGTGCATATATATTTCTGGCTGTCAAAAGTCATATCTGTCAGTAGTATCTACCAACTAATTTTTAGCACTCCTCAGTGCTTTTTGGGTGTCCCCCATAATTGTGCATAAATATTTCTGGCTGTCAAAAGTCATATCTGTCAGCACGATCTACCAATTAATTTTTAGCACTACAAGTGCTTTGCGCTCAGAATGGATTCAAAGCAGTCTACAAATGATCAGAATGAGCAACCAGGTTCTGTCACCAGTCCTGATGTTAGTGTTCCCAGTACGTCATCTGGCCAATGCGATGTCAAACAACAGAGTGTTTCCAAATCAGTGCAAAAAACAAAAACCAAATAAAAGATTTACTGTATTGAAGCGAAAAACAAGTGTTACTGAGCAAAAGTTAAGTGCCGATAAAAAAAAAAATTTGCAAACATGCCATTCTACACACGCAGTGGCAAAGAGAGAATGAGGCCTTCATCTTTGCCTATTAGTTGCAGATCCCAAAAAGTTACTGAGCCTACAATTGGTGCACAACTACTGTTACGCGTCAAAGCCGAGCTGCAAGATAACAGTGAGGCATTAGAGGAGAATGTTTGCTCTGATTCACAAATGACAACAATCCCTGTGGAGAGTCCATCCAACAGTGGGATATCTAATCGTGAGCATTCTGCTGATGTGTGCCTTAATAACCCGAGTGTAGCCGGTGATACCCAAATTGAGGATGCCACGCTGGAATTAGAAGAGGATGAGGGGGAGATTTGTGTAGGTGACGAGGGCGCTAATGAGGATGTTGATGAGGATGAGGCTGTTTGTGTAAGTCCTGCACCAATGGCAGCAGTTCTGGCACGTGACAAGAAAAAGGCCACTGTCATGCCTGGCCATCAAACAAAAAAATCAACTTCTTATGTGTGGAATTATTTCTACCCAAATCCAGACAACAATTGTATAGCCATTTGTAGTGTATGTCAAGCCACAGTCAGTCGAGGGAGGGACCTTAACCATCTTGGAACCTCGTCTATGTTACTCCATTTAACGAGAGTTCATGGCAAAGTGTTGGGAAAAGCTGAAAGTTCTTCCCAAAAAAATACAAGCACTCCATCATCAGCTAAGACCCTCCGCTCACCGACATCCCGACGGCTACAAAATACACCCACCACACCATCCTCATCAATATCCTCAGTAGCGCTCGGAGTTAGCCCGGCATCCCACTTAAGGCTGGATGACTCCTGCACTATTATTGATTCCTCTGAAGAAAGCGTTAGTCCCACTGCTGCTGCTGTTGCTGCTGCTGGGGGTGAATCGTCATCCCAGAGGCAGGTCAAGAAAATGAGCAGTTCTACATTTCAGCAATTAACTGTGAAACAATCATTTGCGAGGGGAAGCAAATATGACAGCAGTCACCCAGTCGCCAAGCGAATCACAGACGCCATGGCTGCAATGTTAGTGTTAGATCTGCGTCCAATCTCCACAATAAACGCAGCTGGTTTTTCACAGTTAATTGAGGTTTTGTGTCCGCGTTACAGAATTCCATCGCGACACCATTTCTCCTGTAAAGCTATTCCACAACTATACCAAAAAGTGTGTAAAAATGTAGAGATTGCGCTGAAAAATGCCATTCTGCCCACTGTCCACTTAACCACAGATATGTGGACAAGTGGAAGTGGCCAAACCAAATACTATATGACTGTGACAGCCCACTGGGTTAGTCATTCACCTTCACCAGCAGGAACAGCAGCAGCATGTACACCACTACGTAACATTTGTCACAGGCAGGCCACTCTTTGTATCACCGGCTTCACTAACAGGCATACGGCTGACAATTTGTTACGCAAACTGAGAGATGTGATTGATGCATGGCTTATACCACTCGGACTCTCCCCAGGGTATGTCATTTCTGATAACGCCAACAATATAGTGCGAGCATTACAGCTGGGTGATTTCCAACATATTCCCTGTTTTGCTCACACCATCAACTTGGTGGTGCAGAGCTTCCTACGAAATAACCGTGAGGTGCAGGAGATGCTTTCGGTGGCCGGTAAAATTTCAGGCCATTTCAGGCATTCAGCCACAGCATGTAGGAGGTTAGAGCAGCTCCAAGAGCAGTTTAACTTGCCCTGCCACCAACTTAAGCAAGAGGTGGTAACTAGGTGGAATTCCACCCTGTACATGCTTCAGAGGATGGAGGAACAGCGCAAAGCCATCCAAGCATATTGCACAAGCCATGACATTGGGAAAGGAGGGGGGATGTATTTCACTCTTGCACAGTGGGGAATCCTTTCAGTCCTGTGCAAGGTGCTGAAACCATTTGAAGTTGTGACGTGTGAGGTGAGTGCAGACTCTGCTAGTTTGAGCCAAGTCATTCCTTTAATTAGACTATTGGAAAAGCAGCTTGAGAAAATGAAGGAGGAGCTGAAAGCAAGCAATTCAGCAAAGTATGTTGGCCTTGTCGATCAAGTACTTAATTCACTTCACAATGATCCTCGAGTTATTAAGATCTTGAACTTGGATAAGTACGTTTTGGCCACTGTGCTTGATCCAAGGTTTAAAACCTACATTGAGTCTTTACTTGTAAATGAGCGAGATGTGAACTTTTGCATGGAGCTATTGCTCAGCAAGTTGGCCACTGAACTGGGCCTCGGCTTGACAACGTGTCCTCCTTCACTTTCTCAAGCTGCTGCTGCTCGTAAAAAATTAAATTTCCAAAAAAGAAGCAGGGAAGACGCAGGGGGAAGACCAGAACAATTTAACATCTGGGCTGGTTTGAAGGATTTTTCAAAAAATTGTGTCACTTTGCCCATAACTCCATCCAATACGAGTATAAACATGCAAAGGATGGTGGAGGATTACTTTCAAGAGGTAGTTGATATGGAAATGTCAGACAGTCCCTTTCCTTACTGGGAAGAAAAGCAGGCCATTTGGAAACCCATGTACAAACTTGCTTTGCAATACCTAAGCTGCCCACCCTCCAGTGTGTACTCTGAACGAGTGTTCAGCACAGCAGGGAACTTATTCAGTGATCGCCATAGAAGGTTACTTCCCAAAAATGTGGAGAAAATGATGTTTATAAAAATGAACTACATCTTCCACGAGGAAGGCCTTCACCATCCAAGACATCCAAGCACTGACTGTTCTCTAATGGCGGATTCAAGCGGCGATGAATTGATAGTCTGTGATGATGACGTACACACTGATGAGGGTGAGGATGAAGCTGAAGATGATGATGATAACATCTTTTTAAAACTTTCTATGTAAGTGTAGGGTGCAATCTACCCCCAAAGAGGTAAGGGACTTGTAGCATTTCCATATCACGTATCGTCTTGAAAGGCTGCTGTTTGGGCAACTTCTCCTTAAGGGTAGGGTGTCATAGACAGAGTGACCCCAAACTGGCTCTCTCCATGTCAATTTATATTGTACAGTCTATGACAGCTGAATTTTTTTGTATTTTCGACAAGTGGAGGGGGGCCTATAGAGCCAGAAACCAAACTGGCTTTCTCCATTTAAATTAATATTGCACAGTCTATAACGTCTGAATTTTTTTGTATTTTCGACAAGTGGAGGGGGGCCTAGAGAGCCAGAAACCAAACTGGCTTTCTCCATTTAAATTAATATTGTACAGTCTATAACAGCTGCATTTTTTTGTATTTTCGACAAGTGGAGGGGGGCCTATAGAGACAGAAAGCAAACTGCCTTTTTCCATTTCTTTACATATTTAACTATAAGTGTAGGGTGTAATATACATCCAAAGACGATGGCTGCATTGCCAATATGCATAGATGGAGAGGAAGACAACCTGTTTTGTGTGTAGAATAAATGAAGACCTACCAACGAAGAATTAAACTGTTTTTTGGATGATTTATTACCTCTACAATTAGATTACTTATCTCTAAAACAGTTGGAGCACTAAATTGGGTTATTTTAGGCCCAAAAACATTGATTTTCCAACAAAATAGCAAAACAAAACCAAACAAAACCAAAACCAAAACACGCAATGGCGGTTTTGCAAAACCAAAACCAAAACACGACGGTAATCCAGATCCAAAACCTAATCCAAAACCAAAACACGGGGTTCAGTGACCATCTCTAATTTAAAGTAACCCCGATTGCCACTGAAATCAAATGTGCACCAATGAGGTCTTATAACAATTGAGTAGCGGCAGTCTGTAATCATTTCTAAGTAGTGATAGAGGGTTATGATTAGAGATGAGCGGGCTCGGATTTCGTTAATCCGAGCCCAAGCGAACAGTACGGATCCGACGGGATCCGAGCACTGTTCGGGAACTTCCAGGCGCCAAATGAAGCCAAACCGAGGCTATGACATCCAAGTCTCGCGTCGGATCTCGCGAGACTCGGATCTCATAAATTCCCTGCTCGCGGCCGCCATCTTCATTCTCCCTGTGGTTAGTGTAGAGGGAGGTTGATGTGCTCTGTCCTGCTGATAACTTTACTAAAGTGGTGCTTTGTCCTGCTGAGTGCATTAGTACTTTGTCCAGTGCTCTGTCCTGCTGATTTATTTAGTCAAGTGGTGCTTTGTCCTGCTGAGTGCAGTAGTACTTTTTCCAGTGCTCTGTCCTGCTGATTCCAGTGGTGCTTTGGCCAGTGTCTGTGCTGCTGAGTCCAGTGGTGCTTTTGTCCTGTATTTGTTTCTGATAAGTCCATAGCAATTTGTTAAGCAGCCAAAAATCTTTTTTTTTAAAAAAAAGAAATCTCTAAAAAATATAAAAAAAAATATTAAAAAAATATAAAAAAATAATTGAAAAATTATAAAAAATATTATAGAGCAATATATTCTTGCAGTCCAAAAAAAGAGGACCTGCCTTTTTTTTTTACTATGTTCATTGTTTCTGTAGTTCCCAAAAAATAGGAACTGCCAGTTCTATTACTACGGTCATTGTTTGTGTAGTTCCAAAAAATAGGAACTGCCAGTTCTATTACTACGGTCATTGTTTGTGTAGTTC
Source organism: Mixophyes fleayi (assembly GCF_038048845.1). Classification (NCBI taxonomy): domain Eukaryota; kingdom Metazoa; phylum Chordata; class Amphibia; order Anura; family Limnodynastidae; genus Mixophyes; species Mixophyes fleayi. The sequence continues at coordinate 266,692,982 of NC_134406.1, forward strand.
CAAAAAATAGGAACTGCCAGTTCTATTACTACGGTCATTGTTTGTGTAGTTCCAAAAAATAGGAACTGCCAGTTCTATTACTACGGTCATTGTTTGTGTAGTTCCAAAAAATAGGAACTGCCAGTTCTATTACTACGGTCATTGTTTCTGTAGTTCCAAAAAAGAGGAACTGCCAGTTCTATTACTACGGTCATTGTTTGTGTAGTTCAAAAAAATAGGAACTGCCAGTTCTATTACTACGTTCATTCTTTCTGTAGTTCCAAAAAATAGGAACTGCCAGTTCTATTACTATGTTCTTTGTTTTTATAGTTCCATAAAAGAGGAACTGCCATTTCTATTACTACGTTCTTTTTTTCTGTAGTTCCAAAAAAGGGGAACTGCCATTTCTATTACTCTGTTCTTTGTTTTTATAGTTCCAGAAAAGAGGAACTGCCATTTCTATTACTACGTTCTTTGTTTCTGTAGTTCCCAAAAAGTGGAACTGCCATTTTTAATACTATGTTCTTTGTTTTTATCTGTGCAGTGGAATTCAGACCAGTTGAGGGTGATATATTGTGGCCCCGGTACCAAATTGGTACAGATAGATGCGTATCAACTACATTCAGTGTTGAGTCCAAATCCAAAATTAATGAAAATGACCTGTCATCGTCAAAAATAAGAGGCATTGACACGCTCGAACTACACCCTGTATATGCTGCAGAGGATGTAGGAGCAGGCAGATGTGCAGTGGAATTGAGACCATTTGAAGGCGGAGGTATTGTGGCCCCGGTACCAAATTGGGTACTGGGCCCACTCCACTACGCAGTCCAGAAAGCTAACTCGGTGCAACGTTTTGGACTAAAAAGAATATTGTGAGGTGTGAGGTGTTCAGAATAGACTGGAAATTAGTGTAAATGATTGTTATTGAATGTTATTGGGGTTAATAATAGCGTAGGAGTGGAAAACAACCAAAAAACAGGATTTTAGTGCTTTTTAAAAAATAAATCAGAACCCAAAACCTGAAATCAGAACCAAAACCTTTCGTCAGGTGTTTTGGCAAAACAAATCAGAACCCAAAACCTCAAGCTAATCAGAACCCAAAACACAAAACACAAAACACTAAAAGTGCCCTGGGCACACCCCTAGTTATGATGCGACTGGATTGTATCACCATTTTTAGACTGTTATTTAGAAGTCATATTTTTTTCAAAATAGTGTTATGCTTGCACATTGATGTATCTTACTATGTCACACTGTACACTTTTACTATATTTGATTATTTTATTTAATTGCCAAATATATATATATATATATATATATATATATATATATATATATATATATATATATATATATATATATATATATTGTGAGAAAGTACAGCATTCACAGGAATTGGACACAGGTATACTGAACCATTTAGCTGTTTATTAGCAGTTGTCAGGATGGGAAACAGCTCCAGCAATGGCACAGCAGTCATCCAGAAACAGTAACACAAAAATCCCCACCACCTACATCTGGCTAGACATAACTTCCCTGTCTGCAAGCAGGCCACTTATTGGCATTGGTGGTTCCACCCACACATACAGACAGTGCCTTTATCCCACCCAAGCACTACAACAAATCACAGCAAAGCAAAACCGATTACACCCACGTGGAACACCTGTATGTGTATGTGCTAAAAGAGGAACCTACAGAAAACTTAACCCTGTCTGCAGCCTGCTGCTGCAGACTAACTGTGTTCCTACCTGTTCCCTTATAGGGGAACTGTGGCAAATATCTCTCTTTGCCACAATATATAAATGTATATTTATAATCCATTGCATTTAATGTTAAATGATTGTTTCCTATGTTAAATTTTTCAGTTTGGCACTTGTCACTTGCAGGTTTTCTAAAAAACAAACACATATGCAGCAGCATAGTATAGAGAAATATACACAGTGCAGCCCAATCTGGCAACAGGCAAATAGTCAGTCTCATGTGTTAATAAATGCATTATTGCTAACTATTAATAGTAACTATTTTTGGTGGGGATGAGGCTGTTATGTTGGCATAGGGTTGTATACGATGAGTACAGGACCTCGGTCATAGGTCTTTTTGCAGTGAGCATGAGCCTGTTATTTTGACACGGGCCTGTATCTGGACAGCCCACTGGCTCCCCACCATAACTTCACTGCCACACCATATGGTCATCATTATCAGGACCCGTTAGCTGCAATGGCCATGAGTGACTGTGAATTAATGACTCATTCAACACCTTCATGCCACCCGCAGTCACTCACCGTCACAGTGGCACTCCATCCGATTTATGTATGACCGAGGGATAGTTATATGAGGCCCCAGCCACAGACACACCCTTCAAACTCAAGCCTGTTAATCATGCTACAGTTGTACTTTAAATCAGGTGCCACAGTCAGTGGTTGTGGGTGACAGGTGAGTGCAGTGTGAATCAATCATTCATTTACACTGATAACCTGTCACTCATCGCCACCATGCCATCGTATTTATAAGTAATACAGCGAGCGTGGGGTGGGATATTACAGCTGAAGTGTGGAGCCAGGTTGTCCATAGGACACTAACGTCTCTATTAATGGACCTCTTTGCAGCTCTGGCACTATTGCTAAGGGTGGACAAGATGGACCCGTTGTTATCTATCTTCATTATTCTGGGCCTGATTTATTAACGAATGTAAATGCTGATACGTTGTGTTAAATCGCACTGAGCATGCCCAGGTACTGACTATACGCCAGTGACCACAGCAGCATCATGTATTGTATGTATGCTATGGTGTATTGTGTCTGTCTCAGTATGGCAAGTGGAGTATAAACAGAGAGTACCTACACCCGTTTTCAACAAGAGACGTATCTTCAGATCAGCTGCTAGTTGAACACGGACGTGTTTATGCCTGATTTATGTGCGTTTAAAGAAAAAAAAACGCACAATTGGCCTGATTCATTAAGGTAAGGCAAAAAAATTATTGTGTTTTCTCCTGGACAAAACCATGTTACAGTGCAAGGGGTGCATATTAGTTTATTATTTTGCACATAAACAAAATACTGGCTGAGCTTTCATGTAGGACGCAAACACTTGATAGCTTTATTTTTTACGCTGAAATTTAAAGTTGATCTAGGACATGCACTATCCCAACTATAAGTATGTCCCCACATTTTAAATTTATCTCCCCCTTCAATGTAACATGGTTTTGCCAAGGTGCAAAGTTACAAATTTTTTTTGCTTTACTTTCCTTAATAAATACTTTCATTTTGTGTACCTTAATGAATCAGGCCCTATACGATTATTTGTCCTTTTCACCACTGAGGATCCCACTGCCTCACAGCCGGGGCTTCGTTTCCCATTTAGGCGAACTGGGCACTTGCTTAGAGCAGTACAGTTTATGGGGCAGCTTTAGCAAATGGGTTTCTGTTAAATATATTTATTTTTTCCCCTCTTTTGATATACTTGTACTTGTTCTCAGAGATCTCCGTTTTCAGCAGAGCTCTGCACCTTTTGCCATTCATATGAGTCACGTGGATGATCTTTTCATGGTGTGCAGTATTTAGGTAAGCCATAACCTATTAATATATATTTGTATAGTTCTACAATACATAGAAGGATTGCAACACTATATAATTGTACACTGACATTTATTACGGTTTTATTTTTTGTCTCACATCCGTGTCATTCCTGCTGCGTAATAAACAAGGTTTGACAATGTATCCTAACTGCCCCGGGCAGTTTTGGCTCTGCTGCTTTGTAAAAGACTACACAAAGTAAACCTAACACTTATTATAAGCAATACTGTTTGGTTCCAGAATTTATAGATCTTTGTTTTACTAATATAGATCTGTTCCCCCGAAATGTTCAACTTTTTCGGGCTTGGGTTAGTCCTATTTGTACATTTCTTTGGCACAATTTGACCTCAAGTGTTCCATTAGTAATGCCCCCCAATCACAAACCAGAGCGAAATAAATGAACACCATAGCCCCAGTTCTCTTTATAGACTGTCCGCAGTGGAGGGGCTAAGCAAAAGCAGTAAAGATTGTATCCCTGGATCATCGAACCTATTTGAAACGCTTATCTGGGTCTCCACGGAACTTTGATTATCTCTATCATCCGCATAGGGATTAATGATTCCTTTCTAACATTCCTTTTAAGCTGCAGTCTGTTCCATTTAGCAGAATGCCCTTAGGCACCTCTATGATACATTCAATTCTTGCGCTGGATCTGCCAAGGGCTGGCGCTGCCACTAGTTGGAAAATACATTGTTACAGTTGCTCCTGATTGCCAAAAGATGTTCTAGCTGCATACACAGCCGTCATCACTAGTAATCGTCTCTTACACCAGACCTGTAGCTGGTGCAAGTGATACAACTGAAAATCACGTGCATCGAGTCTGGCACGCCCTTACTCTGCATTGACTATTGGCATCCATCCCTTCCCCTCCCCGTTCCACCTCTAAACTCGTAGGCTGCACTCGAAGATGAATTGAACGTTGCTGCGTTCTGTGGCGCATTGTCTGGTTCTAGGCGTGCGCAAATTAATGGTGCGCATTATACTCAATGACTCGGCAATTACTCTCCTTATTGAATGTGTCTTTATTCTCACATCGGCACCCCTTCCCTATGGGCCCAAGGGGAAAGGGAGCGGGGGATACCTACTAGGGCTCCAAAGGGGTACACGCCAGCCTATTTTTGCCCAAATAAACAAACACAACTAGAACCTCATCTGCTATATACCAATTAAATTAAAAGTATGCTGTATGTAGGAGATGTGCTGTAATTTTCCTGTATTGTGTATGTAACTAAAATACACTGTGCGGTACAATTTGTAAGACATTCACACCTTTAATAATTAACTTACATCTTCATTTGTACTTCTTGTTTGACTACAATTTAATTAAAGTACCACACATTTATCTACTTTCATGCCATCTGTGTTTGATGATTCACCAATTACGGTTCTGTAATTAGATTTATTATATGTGCATGTCTTATTTTAAACGTGTCTTAATTATGAAACATTAGAACAAAATCAAGCTCGCTCTGCAAATCCATCCCTTCAGTTATTACCGGTATACGTTCAGCTTAATTTTAGATTTACAAAGACAGTGAAGGAAAACATTCAGTATTGTTTGGTATTGACGAATTCCAGAATACAGTCTATTTTAACGCATACTTCCTTACTTTTCTGAGCCCCCCCCCCCTCCCGCAAGATGAGGAGGGGAGCTCCTTAAAGTCAGGTCAGATAGGACTTAATTATATGAGTTGCACATCACACTTTATCCACAGAGATACAATGATAGAATTTGAGTCATTACACACTGCCCACGGGAAATTGATGACACGTGAAGCGCTATCACGCCATGGTGGCAGCAGTGTGACACCGCGAACCGCAAACCACCATATCTCATTCTGGCCGGGCATCAGGGAGATTGCTGGATTATCTCTGGAGTCTCATGGACATTTTGGGAGGGTCGGCAAGTATGATTTAAACAGTCAAACAAGCACCAGAGTCTGTTTATTGATAATCATTACTACTTTGACTTGTATTGGTGTTTTGTTTGCTGTTAAAGATACCATTATCTTTGGCACGTTCTGACATCAGTATTACCTATCCTCAGTGCCTTCTGCCTTCAACATCAAAATGATTGGAGATACCTGTCAAATCTCCGCCTGTGAAGTGTCTCGCGGACGTTATGGAGACGTTTCGCGGCTAATTGAATTTCCCCCTTAATCCCCCCCTTGAACAAACCACCTATACCTAGATGTAGAACACTCCTAATCCAAATCAAGCAGCAGCAACGAGCCCCAATACTATAAGCCTTGGCAGTGCCCGGCTCTTCCCCCACAGATCCCAACTTGGACCATGTGTGGTGCAACCAAATCTATATTCAGTTTGACACATGTGCAGTTAAATTGACTTTCCAAATAAATGTTGTATGGGCGCAATTTCGATAAATAGGTAAAACTAGGCTGGAGGTTAGCAGTTAGAGCCGGACTGGGACTAAGAATCGCACCTGGCATTGGAAGCACTCAGGCCCACCTGCTGTGGGATCAATGCAAAATTTTGTTGTGCGCCGATGGGCCATTGCTGATGCAATGCAACATGAAGCATCACCATAAGGATATGAATCACGCTCTGCGTTCTGCCTAAGCCAATCATTTACCTTGTTGGGCAAAGTAAGCAGAGAAGGAAAGAAAACAACTGTGGGCTCCACAAAGGCCCATGGGAGGAACGGCTGCGCATGCCATTTCTTCTAAGGCAAGAGCCGCTGGTGACAGAGGTGAATCTGGAAAAAAAAGTGAATCTGTGACAGTAGGGCCCGGTGAGAGTGAGTCAGCCGGGCCTTTTTGCATTTGCCCGAAGTGCCAGATGGCCAGTCCTGACTTGCCAGCAGTGAAACTGTCATAAATTGGTAATGTTTGGTTGATAAGAAGCAAGGTGGTATTAGACACACCAATGGATCTGTGCCCATGCTAAGAGACCGGCACTTTAGACCAGAGACCACCATTTTGACATCTTTAACTAAGCCTATTTAAGCACATAGTTGGTTAGACCGAGGAATATAGACAAACATACCTGAGAGGTGAAGGAAAAGCGTTCATATCAGAGAGTAGTATTTCCCTAAGCTCCAGTAGGTGGACTGTTAGAGAGCACTATCATCCTGATGGTCCAACTTCTGTGTTTAGCAGAGCACCTTATGTCCAACTCATCATCATCATCATCATCATCATCATCAGCTATTTATATAGTGCCACTAATTCCGCAGCGCTGTACAGAGAACTCACTCACATCAGTCCCCGCCCCATTGGAGCTTACAGTCTAAATTCCCTAACATACACACAGGCAGAGAGAGAGAGAGAGAGAGAGATTAGGGTCAATTTGATAGCAGCCAATTAACCTACCAGTATGTTTTTGGAGTGTGGGATGAAACCGGAGCACCCGGAGGAAACACACGTAGACACGGGGAGAACATACAATCTCCACGCAGATAAGGCCATGGTCGGGATGCGCACTCATGACCCCAGCACTGTGAGGCAGAAGTGCTAACCACTGAGCCACTGTGCTGCCCAACTCCTGGATCTTCAGTGACAGCCTAGACCTACCCGGCTCTGGTACCTGCTTCACTTGGTCATTGGCTAAAGCAGGGTTTCCCAAACCCAGTCCTCAGGGCTCCCCAACAGTGCAGGTTTTCTGGATCACATCTGACATAATTACTACCACCTGTGGATCGGATACAATGTGTCAGTCAGTAATGAATACACCTGTGCTCCAGCAAGGAGATATGGAAAACCTGTACTGTTGGGGAGCCCTGAGGACTGGGTTTGGGAAACCCTGGGCTAAAGTGAAGAAGGGAGTGGACATATGTAACAAACAATATTTCTTACTGGTGAAATCTTCATTATAGGACATCATCCTAGGTCATTCTCAAACATCAATATAATTCCTGATGCTGATTTTTGATGATGCTGATTTTTGACAATATCCTAATACTGTACACTGGGGACATTTTTGAGAATAGAGTAAAGAAACTGGATCAAAAAGCGCAGTTATTTCTGTAATTGTGGCTACGGAATTCTCATTCTTATCCTAGTTTAGTAAATGTTCATAAATATCTTTGTCTGAATCTCCAATTGCAATAGTTCACGTAGATATTTTTTTTTTCTAGATATTGTATTAATATAATATATTTTTTGAAATGTAATAATATAAATATAGCCATAAAAGAAAATGTAATACAAATTTGTGAATAAATAAAGAAAATAAAATCCAGTTTATTAAATAGAAATGCACAAAATCCTTTTTCGCTTCACTCTATTTTTGCTCACTAAATCTAGAATAGTACTTGAGGTTAATTAAAATGTAATGCTGCTTATCTTGTAAGGCTTACACAGCTGTTTACTACATATCTCTAAATATAGCATGACATGATTAGTGAAGGGTGCTATGTGGGTCTTAATCACCGCTGCTCCTCAACTTATCACCCATAGGTGGCGCTATCGGTTAATATTGAAAGATGGCGGGTTAGTGACTCAGTGGAGATCGTCATGATCAACTAGACTAAAAACTCTATTTTACCTCTGCTTTTTAAGTACTTACATTATTTAAAAAAAAAACCACAGTAATGTAGTTTAATATTTCAAAATTTTTATTTCATGTTTTTGTCTATTTTATTGATTTGCAATTTATGTGTTTTTCCGCTCACTAGGAATGATTCCTTTTCGGACGTAAGTCCATTTGAGTAGTGTATCTTACATGAAACGGGACACACCAATGAACACAATTGCATGCAATTCATGTTTGAATGTAAATTACACAAATACCTACGACTTGAGAGGAGTAAAGGGGCAGGGGCAAACGCAGGATTTGTAGAGAGGGGTTTCCATGCCACACCACCAGTGGGCGTGACCAGCATGCTTCGTGGCGTGGCAATAATATTAGACAGTGCTGGGCTGCTCTCCAACTCTTCCTATCCCCATCATATACATGGGCAATGCTACGTTCACTACTGTTAGGTGCACACAGCTCTCCCTTTCGAGCAGAGCCGTGTGAAGTGGGACATACCTCCCAACTGTCCCTACAATCAGGACAAAGTACTGACTGAGTGTGTCAGAACAGTTGACAGACTGTCCTGCTCTCTCCTACCTGTTCTTGCTGCTTTCAATACTTGTTGGGGAGAGATGGCTGTCAGGGCCGTCTTTCCCATTGGGCACAATGGGCAGGTGCCCGGGGGCCCTGCAGCCCAGGGGGGCCCGTCGGAGGCAGGAAAAAAAAAGAAAACCTGAAAAAAAAGAAGAAAATACTTACCTTGCGGTCAGCTGGCGATCCAGCTCCCTCCCTGGTCTCCTCCTCCGTCGCGCTCGCAGTGCATGTCGGGCGTGACGTCATCATGCCCACCCAACATCCATTGCAGAGCGCGACGGAGGAGGAGACCATGGAGGGAGCCGGATCGCCAGCTGACCGCAAGGTAAGTATTTTCTTCTTTTTTTTCAGGTTTTTTTTTCTTTCCTGCCTCCGACGGGCTGCAGGGCCCATATATATAATAATTATTTTTTTTGGTATATATAGGGGCCCCGGTGCACTGCTGTGCCCGGGGGCCCAAGATGTTCTTAAGAGGGCCCTGATGGCTGTGAACAGTGCAGACAGAAACTATCTGCACACAAGCTGCAAAGTAGCTGGTCCTGGAGCAGGGTCCAGCCACCTTAAGCATACAGTACCCTGGTCTGGGAGGGGGCGTTTCATGATGTCATAATTCAGCCCCCCACATGTTTAGCACCATAACCAACTCCCATTCAGATATCTCCAGGCAACAAAGGTATATAGTCTCAATCTGGTAACAATTAGCCACATTAAAATAAATTATAAGCAATATATAATATGTTTATTTAAGGGACATTTAGCACATGAAGAAGCAGTGTACCCTTGATACATTGTTTCTTACATTATATCTTTTTTATTATTATTATTTTTACTTTATTTAGTTATTGCGTCGCCTGATGTCCGACTGGCCGGAAGTTCCATAAACAGCAGCTTTTTCCATGTGAAACTGACTATGTAAAATAACCCTCCTCATTGATGTAATAATAAGCATTACATGATTTTCAGTGTGTGTGTTTTTAAGAACAGCCCTCACAGTAGGATTGCATAACAATCTGAAAGATTCAACAACAGCTGCTCGTAAAATCCGGGCACGGGAACAGAGCGTCGACCACAATGTCTCCATTATTTTCCTTTTGTAGCGAGTTTAGAAAAAAAAGATTGTGCAATCTGACCCTAATGGAAAATTTCCGTCGAGCATAACGTGGGCTCACCAGTATTTAAACAGTTAAATACTAAATGCCTGCGCTTGCTCGGACCTAGCGTAATTTTAAATCAGATATATTACTTTTAGTATAAATTGACTGCCAGCACCTGATGATTTTTATATTGTTGTTGTTGGTTTTTTTTTTATCATTCTGGAAGTGCTTGTGTCATTGATAAAGTCGTTAACTGGATTATGTTGACATTATCAGAGACCAAACGGATGGATTAAATCAGTCACAAATTCTGAGGTTATTTTAGGGTGATTTACGTTCATCCGAGATAAACTGCTTCTTCATTCAGCACAATGTTACTTTTTACGAGCAGGCAAAACACTATTGGACATTGATATATATCATATTCAGTTTATTATTGAGATGAATAACCCAATAACATAAGTTTATTTCTCAATTTGTTTATATATAGAAATGTTGTTCCTGCATGCAAATACTGTACTAATATTCTTGTATGTGACTAAAACCAGTTAAATCATTCATTGATAGGAAGCTGGATACTACATTTATATTCCATTTATATTTGTCTAATATAAATAATAAGGAATTAATGTAGTAGGTTAATTGGCTGCTATCAAAATTGACCCTAGTCTCTCTCTGTCTGTCTGTGTGTGTGTGTTAGGGAATTTAGACAATAAGCACCAATGGGACAGGGACTGATGTGAATGAGTTCTCTGTACAGCGCTGCGAAATCAGTGGCGCTATATAAATAAATGGTGATGATGATAATGTATAATAATATTAATGTTTCAGGAATTTTAGTTCTTCTATAAATGTGTAACTAAGTCTATTTGCAGCGTGTAGCTCAGTTACAGAGCTATTGTTGTTGTCTCTGTTCTATAATTCCTCTATTTCCTCCCAAAACCTTCCTCTCAATCTTATTCATTCATGACATTCTTCTTTATATGAAAAATATTGGGTGCATACCTAGTGGAAGGGGCATGTTTGGTGATATTGGGGTCATAGTATGATATAATTGGAGGGAATGATCATGCGCTGTGGATGCCTTGTGGCGCCTTATAAATCAAAATTAATAATAATAATAATAATAATAATAATGTCTATAGGTTAACATTGCTCACTCAGAGCGCTGGGGTCGTGAGTTTGTTTCCCTGTGTTTGTCTATGTTTCCTCCAGGTGTTCCGGTCTTCTCCCACAAAGTCCAAAAACTTATTGGTAAGGGAATTGGCTTGTAAGCTCCTTTGGAACAGGGACTGATGCGAATGATTCCGTAGAATATCAGCTGAGCAAGACCAAAATGGCTGCTTCAACCTCTGCAACAATGGAAAGTGCTTTAAGTCCTATGGGGAGAAAAGCGCTATATAAATAAATAATTATTATTAGCAAAGAAAATGATACTGAAAAGTAACTTTCAATGGTACATCCCAAGTGAAAACTGGTTAAGTCTCAATCTCTCTATAAAAACATATTATGTTGTAATTATAAAGAAGGGTAGGAGCTGGCTTTATAAGGGATGGCTGGGTCTGGTAGCTAGCAAAATTTGTATTGCAATATACAGAAGAACAATTTAGAGAAGCGCTATAGAATGCAAAATACTACAATGTAGAGTTTAGATAATTGCTTGTTTTTAACGTTTAGGGGTATATTTACTAAACTGCAGGTTTGAAAAACTGGAGATGTTGCCTATAGCAACCAGTCATATTCTAGCTGTCATTCTGTAGAATGTACTAAGTAAAGGACAGCTAGAATCTGATTGGTTGCTATAGGCAACATCTCCACCTTTTCAAACCTGCAGTTTAATAAATATACTCTTTAGTCGTTTGTGTACAGACCCCCGTGCCTTTCATAGATGTCTGTATCAGTGAGCACAATACCCCTCTTTATTCATCGGTATCAATAGTAGCACCTGCAGGCTGTTGACCCTTGAACTGCCACTGGGGACTCTTCAGGAATAAAACTCTTTTTTATTAATAGAATAAAAAAAAACAACTTTATTTTATTTCTTGGACACATTAATATATATCACAGGCTGCGTATAACTGAGCTGAATGATAGACGTGAATAAATGGAGTGTTTATATTTGACTAATGCAGTTCACAATGCTCTGTATCACACTGGTAGGAGCAGGACAAACACAGGATTTATACAGGGGGGTTTAGATGCCACACTACCAGAGTGTATGCAAGGGGCATGGTATTATTTAAGGCAATGTCAGGCTGCCCACTAACTCTTTCCATCCCTTTCAAATACACAGGCACTGGTAGGCAACGATCCTGATTCTGGTGGGGCAGTCCCAATTTTGTGTGACTGTCCCAATCGGTCAGGACTTTGTTCCGACTGTAAGGATAGTTTGGATGGATGTTCTGATTCACACTGTACTGATTACTAAGGGCAAGCTGCTTGTATCTAGCTGTAGTGCATGTTGCTTGACGAGGAGAACAGTGTGAATCGGGACATACATCACAATTATCCTTGCAGTAAGAAAAATATACTAGTAAGTTAATTGGCTGCTAATAAATTGACCTTAGTATCTCTCAATGTGTGTGTGTGTTTTAAGGGATTTAGACTGTAAGCTCCAATGGGGCAGGGACTGATGTGAGTGAGTTCTCTGTATAGCGCTACGGAATTAGTGGCACTATATAAATAGATTATGATGATGGGTACAAAGTTCTGATTGAGCAGAACAGTCAAACTAAATCAGGACTGCCGCGCCAGAATCAGGACAGTTGGCAGACTGTTCTGATCTCTTCTACCTGTTCTTGCGGCTTTCACCAGCTGCGGCTGCTGGTGTCTTAAGCTGAGTTGCTGCTTGTCTGGATCCTGGAATGGTGGGGCCCTATTTGGAAAAAATAAGGGATAGGTACATAAAATATGGAAAGTCTAGCAGTGAGTGAGCACATTTAGGTCCCCCCCCCAACCAAGCCCATTGTAAATTAATAGTTTTCACATTTTATAAATAGACCTATTTCCCCCCAATTATCCCCAAAAATAAATTAATAGCATTCAGAATTAATAAATAGACCTTTTCCTCTAAACATGCCCTGACATTAAATGAATGGTACTAACATTTAATAAAAACACTCATTTCCCTCCAAACAGCCCCAATATTAAATCATTAGTCATCCCGTTTAATAATTAAACCTACCCCCTCAAATTAATTTGAATAGCAATTATATAAATGGTATTTCCCTAAACTCAGCCCCATATTAAATTAATAATCAAATAATTCTAACATTATTATCATGAAATAGTCTCCACCATCAAATAAATTGCCCCCTACCCATAAATTAATATTTCACACCCACTATTAAATGATTATCGCCTAATTAAATTAATACCCAGCAACCAGCCGTATTACAGTAAGAGCCCTCTCCCCACACTTACCTTCTACCATACAGCTTAGTACATTTTATTTCCTTTACACATCATGTGCTACCACCCTGCAACATATGAGAACAGGGCGTATAGTGTAGAATGGTGGGAGACAGAGGCAGAACAAAAATCTTTAGATCCGCACCGATAAAGTGGCTGTTCCCGTGGGAGGGACCAGTACTTTTCTAACACAGCAGATAAAGATTGGCTGACAGCTTGGCAGACCTGCTTTGCAAAGATGTGTGGATTTACACAGTGAATTCACAGTAACTCAAATAAGTGCATCCTTAGTAATGATAAGGTGGAAGTACTGGGGAAAGAGGAGAGTTGTGGTCAGAGGCACTGAGGAAATTGACTTACCTGTCAGCTCTTGGAATAACTCTACTCCCTCACCTGTGTCTTCTTCTGGCGCTGGTATGAACCTTAATAAACTAGAGGCATAGCTATTGTAATCATCCACTAACCCAGTGGTTCCCAAGCTGGGTGCCGCGGCTCCCTGGGGTGCTGTAGCAGTCTCACTGGGGTGCCACGGCTCCCTGGGGTGCCATAGTAGTCTCACTGGGGTGCCGCGGCAAGGGCCGGTGGTAAGCAAGGCGGGGGCAACTTGGTAATTATTTTGGCTTGGGGGTGCCTTGAAAACATTAGGAAGACCCTAAGGGTGCCTCGAACTGAGAAAGTTTGGGATCCACTGCACTAACCATTACTGGGTGCCTCCGCCTGCTTTAATTGTATCGAAGAGCACAATGGTATGGAATATATGGATAGGGAATGGAATATATGACAGTGCAGGATCATTAAAGGCCAGCTCACATACATAGGGTTAAGTCGTAAAATAAAATTTGTTAATGAACTGATAAATTCACCCCCCTCCTTCTACCCCCTGTGGTCTTTTGTCTGTGTCAAGATACTAACCTCAGTATATATATTATATGAAATACATTTTATACCTCCTTTGTATTTAGTTCACACAATACAGAAGGTTTCTTAACTAGTTTTTCTAAAAACATGGAGCTACCTTCATTCACGAGTTCTTAAACCTGTAACTGTTTGTCAAAACAATGTCATATTATTTTCTTCTTTTAGTTTATCAGACTGACGTGTTAACTACATCTTTATAAGTCCTTCCAAGACAACAATTAAATCCCTGCCACCCTCTCCTGTTCCCTATATTTTGGCCTCATGGCAGAAACATGTAACAAAAAAACATAATATGGAAAATATGATTTTTTTTTTTTTATTAAATACACTTTGTAGGTGATTTGTATTTGCACAATTTAACACGAGCTGTTTGGTTATAGTACAGTTTATCTAAAGAGTTGAGGGGTTGGCTCTTGGGGGGTTTAAATTGGTTTTCTAATTAAATTCCAATAAGCAGCAATCTTGATTTAATGGTAAAACGTCAATCTTGATTTAATTGTAACACGTCCTTCCACAGTCATAGGGAAGATCCAGTTATTTTTGAAAAACAAAATACAGCTACACTGTCTGTGTAGCCCCTTTAGAATTAGTACACTAGCAACATTGTATACTTTATAAACTAGCTTTCCCACACATTGCTAATCTATGGCTGATTGTTTTCCAAATGCTACAGGCACTTACTATTGTTCCCTATATCTTTGAGATCTTGCGAAGCCAAACACTGTCCGCAGCTCAACCAATGCCTAAAAGACATCTGTGCGGTGGACCATGAACCTACAACTATAACACTATTTCCCCAATGGGTTTTTTTTTTCAAGTTAATTTGCAGTTAATTTGATACATTAAAAATGAACTTGCAACGGCTGCTGACATTTGTTTTACCTTATCTCTGTGTAATAATTAAAATGTCTAAATGGATTTAGTGCATTTCCTGAATTATTACTGTGTGTATTTACGATAATTTTTATGGAAAGTAATAAATATACTGTAATCTGGAAACGTACTAAACTATCCCAGCTGGTACTGAGCGCTCGGAAATAAAATAGAGGATGGTGTAATAATAAGCATCTGTAGTCAATATAAAATATACGTTGATGTTTTGCAACGTTAGTAATTTATACGGCTTGTAAAGCTACTTATAGACATTAGGAGCTCGTTTAGATGGGTCTTGTGCAAAGCGGAGCGCGACGTGTGCATATTGCATGGACTATCACACAGGCGTTTGGATCAGTGATCTCTGTTAACTGCATCTCAGTCAGACGGCCACTGGTAGAAACCGCTGGTTAGACCCAAACGCTGGAAAATTGTGCATGCATGATTTTCTATGGTTTACCAAACAGCTCATCTGAACAACAGAGCAAGTAGGTACCGTGAACAAGGATTGCCATGTTCAGGGCAGCTGGCTCACAATGCGTTCTGTCTGAACACTACAATCGTTATTTATGTCTGAATGCAACTTGCTTTCAAATCCATGGGGAGCACGGTGGCTTAGTGGTTAGCACTTCTGCCTCACATCACTGGGGTCATGAGTTCAATTCCCGACCATGGCCTTATCTGTGTGGAGTTTGTATGTTCTCCCCGTGTTTGCGTGGGTTTCCTCCAGGTGCTCCGTTTTCCTCCCACACTCCAAAAACATACTGGTAGGTTAATTGGCTGCTATTAAATTGCCCTTAGTTTCTCTGTGTCTGTGTGTGTATATTAGAGAATTTAGACTGTAAGCTTCAATGGGGCAGGGACTGATGTGACTGAGTTCTCTGTACAGCACTGCGGAATTAGTGGCGCTATATAAATAAATGATGATGATGATGGGGCATATTTACTAAGCGGTGGCTACTAGAAACCGCTGCTTCTACACGCTTTGCTGTAATTTGATTTAAAATGGCAATTTTTACGAAAGACAAAGCCCTTTGTCGGAATTGCTGCTTAGCAAAATTTCCCCCATGTGTGCACACGCTAATATTATACACAGTCGACTGTATATCAGCAATATATGTATAGCGCTGATAAAAGTCTATTGCCACCTGAAGATTACTGTGATAATCAGTCACTTGTGTGCACAGACAGAGCTGGATAAATATCCCGCAATCAGAGTCTGTCTGTATGATCACAGCTCAAGACACTAATAATTCCATCACATAACCGTGCCGAGATGATTACCCATATCTGGGCCATATTCTAATACACCCCCTATTCAGCACTTCTCCGTGGCGGTCAGACGTTTCTGTGTCCCTGCAGTAATTATACAGTTAATAGCTTTATGTCAATGGAAAAATAACCACAAGGAATCAGAAGATCGGATTTGGCAACAATATTCCATAGACTCTGATGCATATCTCCTGCCTGCTTCTCTGCTTACACCATGCGGTATCCTCGGAGAGATTTATAAAGACAGATGGCGCAATTGTGCACTTGTACCAAGGTGCGCCAATCACACCTCCCGTCTTGCACAGTGTGGCCCTCGCACACCTTTATTTGAGTGAGCGGAGTCAAAGTGTTGTGATTCACCTAAAACAAATATTATCCAGTTGTTGTTTCCCAAAACCTCAAACGTGGGCTCTGGTTTTAAGGTTTCATTTCTTGGTTTATTTCAGCCCGTGATGTAAAATGAATAATCGCAGTTAGCTGAACTGGGGACCCAGGGACACAGTTCCTAATCAGCACCTTACTTCTATGTGAGGATTAAACACAGACAGGTTCCCGTATTTACAATTAGAGACATCGGGGCTGATACACAGTAGAAGACAACTTAGGAGTAATTTATGGCCCAAAAAAGTACATGCAAAAATACCATCAGGTTTACGTCAAGTGCACTATACACCCACATACACAGAACCGGCTTGTAATAAAATTTTGTAAACATCTGTTTTCATATGGAAAAAAAACGCATTTACTATTAAGCTTCACATAGTACAGCAGATATAACTTACCTTCTCATATATGCAGGAAAGTGACCAAAAATTCTTATTAGAAATACACACACAAAATCCTTTAATATATGTACGATCAATGATAAAAGCACCCAGCAGATGAATTGGCAATGAACCAGTCAGAGGCGGCTAGCTTGTGCTGGCGATCATCATCAGCGTGTATTTGCACGCATACATGCTGATTATGTTGGTCGCCAACACTAGCTAGCCTTTTCTGATTGGTTGGCTGAGAATTGATTGCTGATGCTGATAGGAGCTTTCTGCAATGATCCTGCATAAATGATAGGATTTTGGGGCATGTTTTTAAAATTTGAATTTGCTACTTTCATTCGTATGACTGGGTAAATTTATCAAGCTGCGGATTTGAAAAAGTGGAGATGTTGCCAATATAGCAACCAATCAGATTCTAGCTGTCAATTCTTTAGTGCATTCTACAAAATGACAACTAGAATCTGATTGGTTGCTATAGGCAACATCTCCACTTTTTCAAACCAGCATCAGGCTCTGCATAATAAGCACGGTAATCCTGAATGAAGGTAGTAGGAAGTGTGATGGGGATGTTGGTGTCAGTTCTTGTGTCCCAGGTTCATTTGATTGGTTACACCCAATGTCATTTGAGTACCAACATTTGGGCTCAGACATTTTGGCACCAGTTTGTTTAGGCACCGTTAGTTTGGACTCCAATTCTTTGGAATTCCGAAGCTGAAGTTAAGTGTTGGGAACTGTTCAAGATTTGGATTAGGCATTAGGGACTGGAGTAAGGATTAGGTGTTGGGATTGTGCTCTGTGATTTATAACTGTGATAATAGACCGGGCTCTTGGGTTAGTTTTGGAAGAGGGGTTCCAGATTAAGTTTAGAAACTGGGGTTAGGAATTGTGAACTGGGGTAAGGATTTATGATTAGGGACTTGTATGAATGGTGTACAAATGAACTAATACCCTAATGAGCTGGAGGCGTAAGTAACCAGAAACCAATAGTTGACTCAAAATATCCAGGCCCAAATGTTTGTGATAAGGTCCTACCCCATACATTAGCCAGTGTCCAGACAAGCAGCCAACAAGGTTCTGTATCTGCTCCTCACCAAAACAATGACCATTTGTAGCCCTGTTCTCCCACGACAGCTCAGAAATATCAGATTATAAAGGCGGACGTGAGTTCTCTTCGCATATCCTGTTCCTGTCGGTGAAACTATATTGGGAAAAGTTACAGGCAGAATTTTGTTTTATGTGATAATATATGTTTAGTGCTGCGGGACCGGTAGTCTCACCTGTGTCGTTTTCTTGTCAGCCTCATCCTAAAACCACACAGTGGAGAAAGAGGAATTATAATATGTGAACCATAAATAATTGGTCTGCCTGTACATTCCTCAATGTTATTCTCTTCTCTTGTCTCCATAAGCTAGCGCACATTCCAACTCTTAAGAGACTTTCTTTTTGGATTGATGAAGCCGTTGAAAGCCAAAACACACCACAAGGACAGGAAATGTAATATGTGGTCACTTTCTAGAACCTTTTATGAAACAATATTTCCTTATGTTCTTTCTGCTATTGATGTGAAATACATAACCTCAGACTAACAAATAGGAGCAGTTTTATGGACATTAATAACGAGCCCATTGTTACTTCGTTATCTACTGATAATTATCCAACCTGTGGTGTCCTATTTGGCTTTGGCTTACCTAGACATAGCTGGTCGTTAATATTAATAATGATTTATCAGCTGTGTGCCTTTCATGAATAACTGTAGACCCACGTACTGATATAGAGGTATATTTACTGTACTGGCTTCTATTATTTCTTATATGTCCTGACCTTAAAGAGACATTGTATTTGCTGATTGCCTTTACAATGTCTATCGTTGTTAAGAATTTAAAAGGAAATAAAAATCCTAGAAAATTCCTCTCTAAAATGATCACAAATAAGAGTTCAGGCTCTTGTAATATCTTATGAGGGACATTTATAAAAAAATAAATATAAAAAAATTATATGGCTCAAAAATAAATGTGCCGAAAGGTGCTATAGCCCATAGCAGCCTTACAGTTTTCTTAAACTGTTGTAGAAAAAAGAAAGCACCTGATTGGTGGAAATAGATTACATATGTAGTGTCAGGTGACGTCCCTCCACACCTGCTGCATCTCCTCCTGCGTCTTGTTGCTCGGCAACCAGAAACCATACTTCCGGCTGGCTGGCATTGCTTAGCAACGGGATGCGAATCAGGTAATTAGCTGTGGCCCCTCTCTATTTAAGGAGGCCTCTGACGCTCTGAGGGTGCCAGAGCATTTGGTCCAAACCAGTGCTGAAACGTTCCAGTGTGGATATTGCCTCCTTGTTTTCTGCTTTCGGTTCTGACTTCGACTACCCTCCTGACCATGCCTTGGCATTCTATTATCTTCATGGAATCTCGCCCTTTGGCCTGTCCCAGACGTTCACCTCGGATTTTGAGATCTGGGAAATTTGGAGGCCAAGTCAACACCTTAAACTCTTTGTCATGTTCCTCAAACCATTCCTGTACAATTCTGCAGTGTGGCAGGACGCATTATCCTGCTGAAAGAGGCCACTGCTGTCAGGGACATCAGGGAATACCGTTGCCATGAAGGGGTGTACTTGGTCTGCAACAATGTTTAGGTAGGTGGGACGTGTCAAAGTAACATCCACATAAATGCCAGGTCCCAAAGTTTCACAACAGAGCATTGCCCAGAGCATCACACTGCCTCCGCCAGCTTACCTTCTTCCCATAGTGCATACTGGTGCCATCTCTTCCCCAGGTAAATGACGCACATGCACCTGGTCGACCACATGATGTAAAAGAAAATGTGATTCATCGGACCAGGCCACCTTTTTCCATTGCACCGTGGTCCAGTTCTGGCACACACATGCCCATTGTAGGCGCTTTCGGTGGACGACAGTGGTCTCCGTGGGTACTCTGTTCAGTCTGTGACTACACAGCCCCATACGCAGCTAGCTGAAATGCACTGTGTGTTCTGACACATTTCTATCATAGGCAGCATTAACTGTTTCTGCAATTTGTGCTACAGTAGCTCTTCTGTGGGATTGGACCAGCAGGCGCCTTCCCTCCCCATGCCCATGAATGAGCCTTGAGCGCATGTCTCCCTGTCGATGGTTCACTGTTTGTCCTTCCTTGGACCACGTTTGGTAGGTACTAACTGCTGCATACCAGGAGCACCCCACAATACCTGCCATTTTGGAAATCCTCTGACCCAGTCGTCTTGCGTCCTTGTAAAAGTCACTTAGATCCTTTCACATGCCCAGTTTTCCTGCTTCCAAAACATCAACTACAACAACTGACTGTTCACTTGCTGCTTAATGCTTTCCACCCTTTGACAGGTGCCATTGTAACAAGATAATCAATGTTATTCACTTCACTTGTCACTGGTTTTAATGTTGTGGATGATCGGTGTACACTATATGGACAAAAGTATTCGGACGCTTGACCATCACACCATCAGGGACTGTAATGAGCATTTATGAGGTCAGGCACTGATGTTGGACGAGAAGGCCTGGCTCACAATTTCTCTTCCAGTTCATCCCAAAGGTGTTCGATGGAGTGGAGGTCAGGGCTCTGTGCGGGTCAGTCAGGTTCTTCCACACCGAACTCATCAAACCATGTCTTTGTAGTCCTTGCTTTGTGCACTGGGGCACAGTCATGTTGGAACAGAAAAAGGCCTTCCCCAAACTGTTGCTACAAAGTTGGAAGCATAGCATTGTTCAAAATGACTTGGTATGCTGAAGCATTAAGATTGCCCTTCACTGGAGATAAGGGGCCTAGCCCAAACCCTGTAAAACAGCCCCATACCATTATCCCTCCTCCACCAAACTTCACAGTTGGCATAATGCAGTCAGGCAGGTAACATCCTCCCGGCATCCACCAAATCCAGACTCACCCATCTGACTGCCAGACAGAGAAGCGTAACTCCTCACTCCACAGAACACGTTTCCACTGCTCCACAGTCCAGTGTTGGTGTGCTTTACACCACTCCATCCGACGCTTGGCATTGGTCTTGGTGATGTGAGGCTTGTATGCAGCTGCTCGGCCATGGAAACCCATTCCATTAAGCTCCCGCTGCCCAGTTTTTGTGCTTACATTAATGCCAGTGGAAGTTCAGAACTCTTCATCTATGGAATCAGCAGAGCGTTGGTGACTTTTACACACCATGCGCCTTAGCAGTTGTTGACCCCGCTCTGTGATTTTATGTGGTCTTCCGCTTCGTGGCTGAGTTGCTGTTGTTCCCAAACACTTCCACATTCTAATAATATCACTTACAGTTGACCGTGGAATATCCAGCATGGATGAAATTTCACGAACCGTCTTATTGCAAAGGTGGCATCCTATCACAGTACCACGTGTGAAGTCACTGAGCTCTTCAAAATGACCCATTTTGTATCACAAATGTTTTCAAATGGAGACTGCATGACTAGGTGCTTGATTTTATACACTTCTGACAATGGGTCTGATTGAAACACCTCAATTCAATAATTAACAGGTGTGGCCAAATACTTTTTGCCCATATAGTGTATATATTTATATACGTTTTGACACCTGGCATACAAGTGGTTAATCCTCTGCAGGCTACATAAATAGACCAAGGACAGGAAGGATGAGGGGGATACAGCTGAGACAATATAGAGAAATGTTATAGCGGGTTAAGGAGACTTATGTCAACGGCTAATAAAATTGTACTTTCCATTCATAAAAAAGTAATACATTCTAATTCGATTCTTACAGCATATCGTTGTATTAGAGTTACCTTTAAATAGACTTATTCAGTGACAGCCAAAACAGTATACCCCATGGCTAATAAAGAGCCAAATATAAATCACTTATAAAGATTTCATTGATTGCCCAAGGCTTCCTTTATTTATAAAAACTATACACAATCAAAGTATGCAGACTATTAACCACTAAAATGAAAACATTACAAACGTTGGCCGTGGACCTTTGCCTTCTCTTGGTTTGTTCCATCAGCTTTGTTTCCACACCCTATAGTTTTCATATATATTGTGTTTATGATTTTTTAAATTCCTCTGATGCCTTCTGGTCAGCAGCTTCAGGGTATTTCAATTCAGGGCAAATAGTTCCACTGTTGTAGGAAGAGCCAAATTTGTAACATGCTGCAGGTTTCCTCTCTACTAGCAAATTTTGGGTCAATGAGCACATTTGCAGTAATCCAACAACCAATTATTTGTTGGAATTATCTAACTTGAGCAAGATAGCTCAAAAGTAATTTCTGATTGGTTGCTATGGTTCTACTCCATATTTGCATTTTGTTAGTATGTAATATATAACCAGAGCCTGTGGAAGTCGTTCATTACCCTAGAATATGCATCACCCCCCCCCCTCACAATGCAGTGCCCCCCAATTCAGTGTTTCAATTAACCCCCTAACAAATGGTGCAGTTGATGACCATCTAAGTTTACCTAATGGTAATGCCTACCCTGTGTATAGCCTCCTATGGTGTTGACACAGATAAACTAGGACTAATTATTGTTGTCCCGCGTAGCCGTTACTGTAGCACGTGAAATAATGGTGCAAGTAAGAGGAGACCAAACCACGATTGTTTTTTCAGGATGGTTTCTCCTTCGGTGTATTGTAGTACTGATTACAGTATTCCTTGAAAAGCGTTTTGCAATTGTTTACCGCACAAAAAGTCTTTTGGGCGAGTGGTCTAGCACAAAGGCTGTTTTATTTATCTATTGTGACATCATGTTGCTACGTCAGAACCGCTGGACCAGGATTTGGGAGATAGATTGTGACTTTTACACACGGATGACTGTCAGAGGCAGGACGGATTACTGGATTCTTTCTACATAATAACTAAGGCACCGTTGTGCACTAATCTATATGTGCACCCAATCAATTAATGGACGAATCACCCTAAATCTTTCTAGTAGAAATATATTAAAAACATATACTGGCAAAATATTTATATATAAAAAGCTAACAGATAAACTCACTCAGCAAAATATTAGAAATATGGACGTTACTCTTCTTGTTCAGAACATGGGTATAAGGAACACTAATATGATTTTTGACTTTTTGGCACACTGAAGTATTAAAGCTGCTCTGAGAACTGATGTGAGACGAATTAACACTGATTCTCATTCTGTTACCACTTACCTACAGTGATATTCCGCTTTTGGGCGGTTAGGTCCCATGGTTTCCTCTGGCTGCCAGGGGAAATGGCCCACAGGTATGCAGTTTAAGGATAATCTCTATGCCCCCTGCAGGAATAGATCCGAGGTGACACATTCTTGCCTTCTGTACCGGAATGTCCAGGAGACTCCCAACTATTGGAAAGTTCTCCCATTGCAGTAGCCAACGTTTCCTTCTTCGCAAGTGGGTGGCACCTTGATGATTCAAATTGATGCAAATGATGTCCCCACCACCTGCTGCGCAATAACGTGAATTGTGTAATTCTGCGCCGGGGGTGGGACCACGATGGCAGATAACGCATTGTCCCTTGGACAAAAAGTAGGCAACTATAACATGTCAGCTGGCAGAAGCTCTGCATAGGCTCCCCCGCTGCACTGATGTGGCTCCTCCCACCGAAGGAAGCATCCAATAATGTAAGACCTATTTGGGTGCCCAGGAACAGAATTATATGGTTGCACAGAGTAGTTAAAATAAGTTTTCATTGTTTTGGAAGTTCTGTAAAAATATGTTTATTATTTTTGGCAAAATGTTATGATTTTTTATTATAATAATAATAATAATAATAGATATTATTATTGTTATTATAATCTATGTTTACATTTTTATGCAGTGTCACCAGTTTTTCTCATTTTATGGCCAAGAAATTACTACACCTCCTCCCTGTCTGGGACATTATTATAGATGTAGGTAGAATGAACATGAGAAGTTGACACCTTTGTTAGGTAAGCAATGTTTACTAGGTGAGACAGTAGCCTATTGTTCTGCTTTAGTTCCCTGCAAAATGTTATGAATGAACTAGCTTCTGAGAACACACTTTTTAATCTGTTTTGTGACATCGTGCTACTATATTCATGCGTATACGTCCGTCTATACTGGAAACACATACACCAAGATTGTGACGTCTGCTGGACGTGTAGATGTCTACATCTTCCAGTGGGAGGAGCGCGGTAGATTGGGGCATTTCTTCTGAGTTTGTGTTAAGTGCCCCCATGCTCCTTGGGCCTGATTCATTAAGGAACTTAAATTAAGAATTTTCTTATTGAAGTCTCCTGGACAAAACCATGCTACAATGCAAGGGGTGCAAATTAGCATTCTGTTTTGCACATAAGTTAAATACTGACTGTTTTTTCATGTAGCACACAAATATCAACTTTAAATTTCTGTGTACAAATAAGCTATCAAGTATTTGTGTGCTACATGAAAAAACAATCAGTATTTAACTTATGTGCAAAACAGAAAACTAATTTTCAGCCCTTGCATTGTAGCAAGGTTTTGTCCAGGAGACTTAAATAAGAAACTTCTTAATTTAAGTACCCTAATGAATCAGGCCCCTTCTGTTGTGTCCACATGCAAAAATGTTTTTTTTTTGTCTTTTTTTTTGTGAAGAACATATATTTTAATGAGACTCCAGGGCTGGATATTGTGCATTTGCAGGGGAAATCTTGGGTTAGTAGGGGGCTGCAGAGCCTCCATTTTTACATGTGTTTGGAGGTGGAGGAGATCAGCTTTGGCCTGATATGATGTCACTCATCCAGAGTTCTTAATTGTCCTGTGCTGCCCCCACATTGAGCGCCGGCTCCTGATTCGGTGGCGCAGTAGCTTGCAGCTTATTACCTGCTGCTTCTCTACATAAGTGATATGCGGGGGTGTGGCCATGGGCTATGATGTTACAGCCCAGCTCCATACTCCCGGTTGGAGGAGCAGAAGCCACACCCCGCAGGGGAGGGTTGGGGCACTGGAGGAGGAAGGGGGAGGGAGGTAGCAGCCTATAGCAACGAGGGTCCCTTTGCAGGCTCTGACAGAGGGTGCTATTCAATTGGATGCTCACGAAGAAATTACACATGTCTTGGTGCAAAATATCCTGGTAACGGTCGGCTATAACGGTTCACCTTAACAGGTCCAGCAACTGAGCTGAAATGATCTTCTAAACAACCCTGTATGATCCACCTTATAATTTCATACTGAGTCACAAACGTTTAATTCTTTTATATTTGTGAGAATTTAATTATGTGAGAGTTCGGCCACAGACCTGGTCTATTGTGCGGCCATCTATAACCTCCGCTCAGTTGTGTATTTAAGGAAACAGTTACATTTATAGAACCTTCATACTACATCTTACTTATATAGTATCTTGATGTACTGAAGTTCTTTGCAACAAAAAAACCTCTGGTCCTTTGCCAGCCACATTTTTGTAGAAACCAAAAGCTGATTTGTTTTGACTCCTATAGCCTGGCAGAGGCTAATCCTGTTTTTCTTATTTTGGATGTTTCACCAATGGTTTGTTAGTCAGAGCCATTTAGACATGAAGTTGCATCTCTTGATACGTTTCAGCTGGAACCCATTAACTTGTAATTTACTGTTAACTGCTTCCTTGTCAGTTGTTTTGATTAAGGCTGCGATATGTATGGATGCATTCACTTTGCTTCTGGAGTATTTAATACAGTCCGCTTTAAATCCTTCACCATATTTGAATTATTATACACACTTTATACAGATCAGGACGGCCTTCTTTATGGTTACAGTAAAATTCTAAGGGCTGTGTTTTAAAGTACACCCGTCGCGTACAGACTGATATTCATGTGAGCTAGAGTTGCCAACTGGTTGTTGTTTAAATGGTATTCAGAGGCAATGGTGCTAACAGACTGATACCCCCCCCCCCCTCACACACAAAAAAATAAGGTGGTAACCATAATGATGAGAACATTTCCTGTCAAAATTAACGCACCCCCCCTCAAAATTGCTGCCTCTGCAGGGCGTATACTTTAAAACCTTTTTTAGCGAATGAAATGGTCATAGTGTTTATTTTTCATATACAATTTACTTAATTCTTCTTTCTATTCTGTTTTCCCATTAGACTGTAAGATCTTTTAAAAATGCATCTCGTTCCTATTGCATTTGGGACAGGGGGTGTGGTGACATCACATTGAGGGCGTGGTCACGACACAATGGGGGGGAGTGGTTAAACCTGCAGAGTGCTGCCTATCACTGAGCAGTACTAGGCTACCCCTTAGAGATCTTCCTTCCCCTCCAAACACTGCAGCACACACCAATCGCAGGCGTGCGGCTGCTGTGAATGGAAGATACCATCCAACCTTCCATCCTGTGGGTCAAACATGTGCATAGTATAAACTCAATTTAAATTTAAACATCTACTGAATATACATATACATCTCTCCACTTCGATATGTGTCTCTGCCTTTTCTTATTATTTATTTATTTATTTATTGTCCCCTTTTTCCCACATTAGTTTTCTACTGACGACTCCTAAGGGTCTATCCTTTTTGGCACTAATAAATTAAATTTAAATGGGTTAGATAGCAACAATAGTCCTGATTCTTAGACTCTGCAGGGGCGGGCCCTATGACAAAGTGGGCATGTCCTCATATGCATGTGGGCGTGATCACATTATTTTTTGTTTTTAAAAATGTTGGGAGGTAAGCTACCAGAAAGGGACAGAACTAAGGCCATTGCAGCAGCTGCGAGAGCTATGAGATCTGGCAGTGAGAGGTTGAACAGTGTTACTTCTCCATCCGCAAGGCTGATTGACCGGGAAGCGGTCAATGAGTAGGGTGGTGGCCTATGAGTTTGATAGAGAAGCACCACCAGCAACAAAATAAATTGGGATGTGGCCCACCGATTGTGAGGTACTCCTTTGCTACCATTGTCTGCCTACCCTGCATGGAAATTCTTACTGACATCACATGATGATATCAAACAGGTTTTCTACACTTTTTTGTACCTTTAATCTAGATAAAGGAGAATAGTGGAGCTTTCTTTAATTAAATATGTTCCCACGTATAGCAAATGTATAATGTATAAAATATAGTGTATAGCAAATAGTAGCCAAAGCCAAGAGCCGGATCACACTGCAGCATTCTAAGGGGTCAAATTAGAAAAAGCTGAAATTCTGGCAATTAAAAAAATATCTCACCGAAGCAGTTGATTGATGCTCAACTCCCCGGTGATACTGACCGATGCACAGCCCCCGATGACACTGACTGATGCACAGCTCCGTGGTGATACTGACTGATGCTCAGCTACCCGGTGATACTGACCGATGCTCAGCTACCCGGTGATACTGACCGATGCTCAGCTGCCCGGTGATACTAACTGATGCTCAGCTCCCCGGTGATACTGACTGATGCTCAGCTCCCCGGTGATACTGACCGATGCACAGTCCCCTGGTGATACTGATCGATGCACAGCTCCACGGTGACACTGACCGATGCTCAGCTACCCGGTGATACTGATTGGTGCTCAGCTAGCCGGTGATACTGAACGATGCCCAGCTCCGCGGTGATATTGAAGGATGCCCAGCTCCCCGGTGATACTGACCAATGCCCAGGTCTCCGGTGATACTGACCGATGCCCAGCTCCCCAGTGAAACAGACAAATGCCCAGCTCCCTGGTGATACTGACCGATGCTCAGCTCCCCGGTGACACTGACTGATGCTCAGCTCCCCGGTGACACTGACTGATGCCCAGCTCCCCGGTGATACTGACCGATGCCCAGCTCCCCGGTGATACTGACCGATGCCCAGCTCCCCGGTGAAGCCGACCAATGCTGAGCACCCTGGTGATACTGACCGATGCCCAGCTTCCCGGTGAAACCGACAAATGCCGAGCACACTGGTGATACTGACCGATGCCCAGCTCCCCGGTGATACTGACCGACACCATAAAAAAAACAAAAAAACAAACAAAATCTATTACAGTAAAAAAAAAAAAAAATAGAATCTAATTAAAAAATATGTATATAAAATAAGTAAAATGTGCCATATTTTAATAATAAAGTAATCATTTCATTGCTGTCTAACTCCATTCTGGCATGGTGACAGCAATCAGTGGACAACAGCAATACTAGTACCGAGGCTTACCCTATGCCATGCATGGGGAATCACCGCAGGAGGCACCTAGTGATGGCTATCGCCAGATATAGTCTTTACCGACCGGTACTTAGGGAGAATCTCCTGTTTTCAGACGATTTAGGGCTTATCTCCCTTTGATAAATAGACCATTATGTCTGTTCACAGCTCTACAGTAGAGCACTGTGGAAGTTACTCTATCTACGGACAGCTAAGGGCAGCTTCCAATTTGCTAGTTTTCTCTACTTTGAAAACTATCACGATTTCAAGTGAGTCGCCTCTCAGCCTCCAGTGATGGGGTAGAGAGGTGTTCTGGAGCTGGGGACGCTCCCTATTTGTTGTAGATGGGGACACATTAAAAATAACTTGACTAAAGATTTTAATGTCCTTTTAGTGCTATTCCTGGTTTGCCTTGTTGCTGTCCTCTCAGCTGTAAATGGGATCATTTCTATGAATTCCCAGGAGCACCTATTGTAACAATCTTAATAAATAAGGTCTTGAAGACTTAATCATGTATTTGCAAATGACACTTATAATGTACTAGGTCGCGGCGGAAAAAGCAAAAACAGTAGTATATCTAATAAACAAAATGACTCTGTTTAAAGCAGAGACTACTCCAGATGACTCACATTATTTACATGCTGCCGGAGAGTATGTGCATAGATGGTATCCTTGTGAACACATTGCCTCATTGTGATTTCATTTTTCTACAGTCATTTCCTGAATTTCATACATAAAATGATAACTTGCGTGAAACAAATGACTTGTCTAGTGGCTCACAAGGCCACAAGAGAGGTCTTTTTAAGCAGATGTTAAATAAAAGAGGACAGCAGAGCTCTATCCCCTCAGTGGGCAGCAATTTGGGCAAATTGTCAGACCTGTTTCTTGCACGGTGCATCTGGGGATGTCAGTGACAATTATCATGTATCTTAATAAAATGGTGTAGTTCTTACAGTAAACAGTCTGCTTCAGAGTGTAAGTAACCAGAAAAAGAAAACTTTGATGACGTGATGCTTCATCAGGCTGTTCCTCCTTTGATAGCTTTAATGCTTTTACAGAAATATTAGATAAATTCATGTAGCAAGTATTTTTTTTATTAGTAGGGATGTGCTCGTAAATATTTATTAGTCTTTGGACCCCACAGAATGAACAAGCAAACTTTAAATGCCACATTTAGTTATTATTAAAGGCATGCCTTCCAACTAATTAATAGAGCCAGAAAAGGGGTGGGATCTGCAGGGGTGGAATCTGCAAGGGTGGGATCTGCAGGGGTGGGATCTGCAGGGAAGAGGGCAGAGCTACATTAGAAAGTGGGTAGATTTGAGCATGCTTTGGTTGAATTGGGGGCTTGGTTTGCACAAAACGGAGGCTGTGCTTATTGTGTCTTGATTTTGTCTGGATAAATGTTGGGTGAGCAGTTGTACCATAATTTTGGAAACAGCTGAAAGTTGTCCAGGATTTGCCCACAAATCTTGAACTAGCTCTTCCAACAGGGCAGCTATTAGACTCCATTGTTGAAAAGGCAAGATGGATTAGATTGGGATGTTTTCTATACTGGACACAATGGGCCTGATTCATTGAGTTTTCATTAAGTTTTCTCCTGGACAAAACCATGTTACAATGCAAGGGGTACATATTAGTTTATTATTTTGCACATAAGTTAAATACTGGCTGTTTGTCATGTAATCACAAATACTTGATAGCATTATTTTTACACTGAAATTTAAAGTTGATCTAGGACATACTCTACCCCAACTATAATTCTCTCCCCACATTTTGAATTTAGCTCCCGCTCTAATGCAGCATGGTTTTGCCAAGTTGCAAAGTTACTAATTTTTTTTGCTTTACTTTTCTTAATGAGACCCAATATGTGGGTTTGTTCTGCACACCTGGCAGTAGCCTGTTTTATACACCTTCCACCAGATTAACGTCTGTTTTGCACACTTGCTACCGAGTCATGCTCTGCTTTGTAGACCAACAACCAGACTATGCTCTGCTTTGTATACTAGCCACAGGGATGAGGTTTATTTTCTATGTTAGCCTCCAGATTGGAGGCAGTTTTGTGTATCTGTCCCCATATTGTTTTATTTGTTTACCAGCCATGTTTTCTAGCCTCTAGATTTGCCTATGCTTTATGTACTAACCATCAGATTGAGCCATTCTCTGCATACTAGCGAGTAGATTGGACTTTTAAACTAGTTACCAGATTGGGGTCTGTTTTATATACTATCCACAAGATTGTTGTCTATCTTGTATGCTTGTTACCAGAAAGATACTAGTCGCTGCTTTGTATACTGGTCACCGGAATAGGTTCTACTTTGTATACTGATCACCAGAATGTTCTCAATGTTGTATACTTAAGATTCTGCGTAGATTAACAAGTAACATGTGTCAGAAATTGTGTGCAAGAGTAGGGGGTTTAGCTGAAGCAGACGGTGTCATAGGCAAACCGAGGGGGGGAGGGGGGTTCCTAGTGCCTGGAAACCCCTCTCCAAGCCTGGGGCACTGTATAATTGAGGTGGCTGGATCCTGCCCCCGCTTCACACAACTCTGCTTGAAAAGGGAGAGCTGCCTGCACCTAACAGTAGTGCACGCAGCATTGCCCATGTATATTATAGGGATAGGAATAGTTGGAGAGCAGCCAAGCACTGATTATAGCCACGCCCCCATGCATGATGGTCACGCCCACTGGCGGCGTGGTGTGGAAATCCCCCTCTGCAAATCCTGCGTTTGCTCCTGGGTGTGGAGAAAATGTATGAGCGTCTGAGCGGACATGACAGACGTGTGCGCTATACGGCAATAGCTGTGACTTATCGTTAGCTTTAATGAAAGTTGTTGCATCTTTCCAGATAAAAGCTTGTATTATGTGAAAGAAACACCACGACACAGGGTCCTTGAAAGTGCAGTATTTACTTTTCAATTGTAACAATAAAATAAGCAAAAAACATACAAAGATCACACTTTCAGGACTTCTCACAACGAGTGAGGCACTACAATAAAGCGTCATCTCTCCACTTTATAGGACGTCTACTTGTATAGCAGTAATGTCATTATGCTACATGGTGCCTGCAAGCTTTTCCAACGCAAGACTTTCACTGATAAAATGCTGAAGAAGAAGCAGAGAGTCACTAACGCCAATACGGCTAATTGTCTCAATCCAACATTAACTGTTTGAATTTGTCGATGGTGTTTATTTTAGAAACTTTAATTCCCCATCTTTAAAATCCTTCTGCAAAACGTCCTCCTCTAACCTCCATTTATCTATCGCCAAACTCATCCATTCAAACATCTGACGTCCCTCCTACTTTCAGCTTATTCTTTTTTCTCATTTAAAACTGTCTTCCATGCTACCTTTCCCATACACCGTTATCCATTTTTTTCAACCCTGTTCCCTTACATGAATCAGCATCCCCTGTAACATAAAAATAAAATATTTTTAGGAAGGGTATTTTTTTAAAAAAGATTCCACACCTGCGAACAACTTTAATTTATTAGATTGTGTGCACAGTCATTTGACTTTCACTACATATATTTTTCTGACTTCCTTCTGTGCTTTCAGCAAGAGGTGTTTATTTTTGTCGCCCTTCAATAAGACACAGAGCTGCTTCTCTCAATAAAACTGTAACCTATGCAGAGAGCAAAGCAGATCTATGTCGTATCCAAGGGAACCCAAAATAAAATACTGGAAAGAGGACAATATTGAAATAAGTGGCCAACAAAATAAACCTGTGTCCTAGCCTCTGCAGAATTAATTTAATGGATGGGGATGTCCTAAAATGAGCACCATAACAGTTAACACAAAACTGGACATATTAACCAGTTATAGACCTTTCTGAGCATGACAAATGAAGGTATGTAGCTTAGAAGACACCACAACTGCACAAATAACAAACCTAGCTCATTTACTATTTCCAATGTAGCAGGTGGTCATTTTCTGCATCATATAAACATAGATTACCGCGCAATAAAAAAAGACAACAGACAACAAACATTGCACACACACGTACATTATAAGATATACATTATAAATTGAATTATTACAATAAGTGGAATGCACATTTTTTATAATAGAACACAGTAAAGAATAGGTTAAAAAAAATGTTTATGTTGATCTTCATAAGACTTTGTTCTATTGATTTTCTTTGTAAACAGAATTTTAAAAATGACTTAAAAATTCATCTGTCCCATTTTGCCTAGGGACAGGATACACTAATAGTTTACCATCTACCGTAATATATATATATATATATATATATATATATATATATATATATATATATATATGTAATAAATTAAATTAGTGTAGATCTTTGGATTAAGATAATGTAATATCTGATATTTCCAGAAAATATTAGTTGTTATTTTATTAGTGCATTCCGCTTATCAAGGTCTTAGTGGAACGCTTTGAAATATTTTATTTTATATTTTGTAGAATGCACGATTAAGGCGTATGCAGGCTCCGATTAATGGGGTGCCCTGCTCCCCTTTCACATTTTAAATTTATTAAAATAATAATATATTACTATGATTTAACAAATTGTATGTAACCATGTGCTCAATAAGTGCTGTATTATTACTAGACAATAGCAATATTTATAAAATCTGTTCTAGCATTTATTTATTTTTTATTGTAATTTTTTAGCTACAACATCACTGAGTTAAAAAGAGTCACATGGACATTTTGATCAAAGATTGTGATTTTTCACATTCCGGCCCACACCGTAGTTTAGTCAGTTTGCTCCTAGGTCATCTCTATTGTGTTTTAATATAGTCAGTTAGCAATTATTTAAGACAGCAAATAAAGTATAATAAATATCTCATAAAAAAATAATAATTACACTGCATACAATTGTAAGACAAGACGGTCAGTATCTTGACAAAAACAGATGCATCTCAGCATGCTTTAATTGCAACACAAGCAAATGAATTCAGTGCAGTATTTCACCGCTGAAATGAAGCAGTTCTGTTTCATATATCTCTTTTAAAAATGTTTTTAAACTTTGTTGAGCATTAACAAAAAAAAAAGATAGTAGCCTTGTGTGTAAAAAATCGCATGCTACAAGATACTGTTTACATGTTACTAAGATATATTTTGACAGGTTAAACTGTCCACAGTTACATGTATTTATCTTTTCAAAGAACAGTCTGAATGTCTTTTTTTTTAGCTTGGGACCCAGAGTCTAGCCATCATGAACCATTTTAATAAATGGGCAAATTGGCCTTCATTAAATGATTCGTGAGGTCCACCGTTAGATTTCTTGGGTCTTGAGTAAGGATGTGAGAACATAATGAAAGGACTACCACTATCTCACAAAGTCTAGGGGGTAAATGTATCAAGCTGAGAGTTTTCCGGTGGGTTTGATAAACTAATCAGATTCTAGCTATTATTTGTTTAGTACATTCTACAAAATGATAGCTTGAATCTGATTGGTTGCTATAGGCAACATCTCCACTTTTCAAACCCACCAGAAAACTCTCAGCTTGATACATTTACCCCTAGAACACATTCCTTCGAAACTGGGAATAGCAGAATTGCATTGAGATCCCGCTGTTCTAAAGAAAGGGTTGGGTGTGAAGTGGTCGATGGTTGGGCAGTTGATGTGATGTCTACAATTTTGCGCAATGCGCCCCTTCAGATTAACGTGTAAGCACACTTCTAGTTTTCCTGCCAGTGGGAAGTAGAAATGCCCCTTGATATATATTGCAAATGAGGTCCAAAAAGTCCTAAGATGCTTTTGGGTCAAAATACGAAATAATTCTCATCTGTAGCATTTCCCAGAAGTCCATTCTTCTGAATAAGTGTAGATTATTTGACTTAATTCTGCCTAGCCATGTCCCAATGCCTAAAAGGTTTGAACTCCCAAATTCCAAAAATGTTAGATGCCTATCATTCGGAATACCTTGTAAATGGAAACTTAAAGGATTTTTATGTTACAGTAGAGGAAAGTAGCCATTGTGTGGTGCAAAAGGGTTGGGGCCCAATTAGTTACCTCCCATTTGCTTGTTCTAGCAACCATTAGAGCAATGGTCAGGGGTGGGTTAGTCATAAGACTTGCCAGGAGTTTCTCTGGGGGCCACATTATACCATTGACAACATTTCTTTTTACCTCCTCAAAAGTTAATATTTAAGATTAAAAAAATAACTAGGAATGGGGGATATCGGTGGTCCGTTTTTTTGGTCTAAATGGCCCAGGCTTATGGAGTCTATGGACACTGTGAAGGAAGTAGGGATAACAAAAAGGACTTTAAAACCGACATCAACCTCCTCCCTAGAGAACGATTGCGAAACTCCGCCTTAGAAGAATTAAGCACAGTGTTTGTCTGTCTTTCCAAGATGTCCCAACATTATTTATACCCTGGGTCTATATCTTGCCTTAGTCCATCCAATATACGTGTTGTTTGTGTGAGCATTTAAGCAAATATTGTTCCCTATCTGCCCTATGAAACGACATTATTTTACAAATATTTACACAATTGTGTTCACACTGTAGTGCACAAAATTTGTACCGATCTATATGTTGATCCCCAATATCAGTACGAAACCCACAGTACCGTATCCAGTGACGCTGCAGAAGTTTTATTTATTTAAGTTTATTTAATGCATCAAGCGTCTAATCTCAGCATTTGGCAAGGTAATCAAAAGTGCTGTCATTTTTTTTTCTTTTAGGCTGTGAATTTCATTCAATGTCCTTGATTAATTATGCATTAACCTATTACTCTAAAGTCTTAGTCAGTAAATCTTTGGTGGGAAACAGATTATTAGGCAAGTGGTTTACAGAGATCACATTGGTTATTTGTGTGCTTGTATAGATTTACACAAATTATTCATGTATATTTTTCTTTGATAGAGGCTGTATAGAGAAATAAAAATATTTCTGTATCTGAATAAAAAATATACTTGTGTCAAGTATATCTTAGCTGGAGTAAAACAAACTGTAACCAATAAAGTTTGGTTTCAGTTTTCGTGTGTTGCCCTCTGCTGAACTGTACATCTAAGGTTGGGTCCTTGGTATAACTATAGTATAAAATTAGCTTGAAGCAAAACTATCATCAAGAGTCAATTTAATACGTCACAGAAAACTAAATACATGGAATTGCAATATTTCGTTATATATTGCTTTAAAGGGGACTTCCAGCCGGCAATAAGATTGAATCATCATCATCAGTTATTTATATAGCGCCACTAATTCTGCAGCGCTGTGCGGAGAACTCACTCACATCAGTCCCTGCCCCATTGGAGCTTATGGTCTAAATTTCCTATCATAAATACACACAGACCGAGAGAGACTAAGGTCAATTTAATATCGGCTAATTAGTATGTTTTTGGAGTGTGGGAGGAAACCGGAGCACCCGGAGGAAACCTACGCAAACACGGGGAGAACATACAAACTCCACCCAGATAAGGCCATGGTCGGGAATCAAACTCATGACCCCAGTGCTGTAAGACAGAAGTGCTAACCACTAAGCCACCATGCTGCCCAATCTGTTATTCCACCTTGTAGTTGAACCATTAGAGATATCCATGTTTGTCTGATAGAAACCACCAACACTTCTTCCACTTGGCGTGTTCTCCAGGCATCTGAGCTTGGAAAATATTCATAGTGAAGAGTGAGGGGCTTAGAAGGATCTCACCTGACCTCACTTGTTCATTGTGTTATCTATCAATTACTTGGTGAAACCATGGTCACACAGAACATTCTCCAAGCTTAGAATCCTTGAGAACCCACCAGGAAGAAGTGGTGATGGGTAGTGAGTAAAACAAACCAGTCATGGAGGAGAATCTACAGTGGTCCAACTTGTTCGGATGGTGGAGGTTTTGATGAACATATTTGGGAAACTGTAGATCTCCTTTAAAGGATATAATAAGACTTATACCTTGATGATAGTTCGCCATTGCATTTTCCTGTCGAGGATGCAGTATTGAAACAGCAGGTACGATTTCAGCATTCAGTTGTGTTAAACAGGGAATAAAACGCATGCAGACATTATAAACTGTCATGTCACTGGATATAAATTAACATTGACTGCACATGCCAAACAACTTAAAAAAAACAAAAAACTATTACAATAAATTAAAATGATAATTTAACATCAAAGTTTAAAAAAACAAAACGAAACTGTACAACCAATCTCATTATGCAAAGTACTGCTATGCAAGTAACCCACCAACATGTGTTAAAAGACCAATACGTCCACTGAATGTATAAGTGTTTAGCAACATTCATTCCTTGGTCCTGCTCATTGTGCCCTTGATGAAAGAGGTGAAGAGACTGTTCCTCGGGGGAGGTCCCATCAGCATAGGGGCTTGGTTCTTGTGAGTAATCTTGATCTAAATAAATAAGTAATGATACAATAATACATTACTTCCTTAGCATTTGAACGTTTTTTACTGTTTTAGCATATAGTTCTCATGCAACATAATATTATATATTTTAGTGTTGAAAATAATGAAATATGTCAACTAAAATATAGCTTTTTTAATTTAAACAGGAATTCACAAGCGGAGAGTCAGAAAAGAAAATGAGCAGGTTTCTCCAACAGCACAGAATAGTGATCCAACAAGGCCGGTGGTGTCAAACACACCTATGCACAAATACATTAAGGGTCAATACAGAGAACTTTCATGGGAACTTTTTACCCCAAGGACTATACACAGGACACGCGGTCACCCCCTAAGGTTAGAGGAGAGGAAATTTCACAACCAGCAAAGGAAGGGGTTCTTTACAGTAAGTGCAGTCAAGATATGGAATTCATTGCCAGGGAAGGTTGTGATGGCAGATTCAATAGATATGTTTAAGAAAGGGTTAGAAATTTGTTTTGCAGAAAAGTGTATCCAGGGATACGACCGTTAATTAAAATGAAGGATAGTAGTGGATATAGGGTAAAAATAGGACTGCAATATTGGGTCTGGGGGGATTTTCACAATTGAAACAGATTGGCGGTTGCCTACTCTGGATCAATTTCAAATATAAGTGCAGGATCGCAGGAGATCCAAAATAGGTTGAACTTGATGGACTGGTGTCTTTTTTCAACCTCATCAACTATGCTACTATGTTACACCTCTATATTAAACAAAGTTTACATCCAACTTTAGCTTCATATAAAGAATGAGAAAGCAAGGGCAATAAACACTTGACTGACACAAAATTATATATATATATATATATATAAAACGTTTAAAAAAAGTTATCCCTAGTAATGCATGCATTGCAAAACCATTAAAACTGCCCTGGCCATTGAGATGCAAAATACGAAAGGGTTAAAGAAACAATATTCCGCATGGTGATAAGTACATTGATGCATTAAAGTGTTAATAATATTTTTGTATGGCTTCTAAGTCTTTCAGTCCCTCTTACGGAGCACTTTGTATTATGTCCTTACCCAGTGATATATCTAATAGACACGTAGAAAGACTGAGAAAGGTTAGCTTGCAGCAAAGGTCACCAAAGATGAACTAGTCGTCTAATCTGCTAATGAGCTGGTAATGAAATCACTCATCGTAGGGCTTAGTGCAATTATACTATTTTTGATTTATTTTAGCACAAACTACCTTAAATTATACCCACTCTGGAAAGATTATGTCTACAATGTTTCCTAATTCAAAATTAAAGAAGGAAGACATTTTATGAGGACCTGCTTAGCTCAAAGCTAATTGAAAGTGATTATCAAAGTGGCATTTGCCTTGCGACTTTAAGATACATTGTTGTAAGATAATAGATGTCCCTAATTATGTAATAAAAAGGTTACATGTTGCCTTTGGGCTGGTGATGCGAAAAGTTTTTCAAAAGTGCCATGAGACATTTTTCTTTAGGAAACCACGACTAATATAGAATTCAACATTTATTAAATACCAGTTGTCAGCCTCAGAAAAAAAAAAGCCTTTCCCTGGGTGGAAAAACTACTTCATTAGAACCTGCAAAATATATTTCTTTTAAAGTACATACCTGACATTTGCAATGTAAAATGAATATCTTTTTTTATGCCATATATTAACTGTATTGAATAAGAAAGTATGTCACGCATTGGATGGCCATTAGTATGT
This sequence comes from Mixophyes fleayi, assembly GCF_038048845.1. Classification (NCBI taxonomy): domain Eukaryota; kingdom Metazoa; phylum Chordata; class Amphibia; order Anura; family Limnodynastidae; genus Mixophyes; species Mixophyes fleayi. Next base: position 266,731,032 of record NC_134406.1, read on the forward strand.
GAAATTGAACTTTCTTCTTCTCTTTGGCATCTGCAATTTTCTTGACAAGGTATTGAACAAATGTCTCTAGTGGCACTAACATTTCCAGTGAGTCCTATTAGACGAAAATAGTATACTGGACACAGCGTAATAATATGTAAACATGCTTATTACTCTGGAAAATTGGAGCTTAATAGATTGTATTATAATAATCAAATAATACTAATAAATGTGTAAATAATATCTATATAAATGGTGAGTTTGGATGGGATATAATTGCTGATTTATGATGTTATCTCACCCATAGGCAAACCGAGGGGGGGGGGGGGGGGTTCCTAGTGACTGGAAACCCCCTCCAAGCCTGGTACACTGTATAATTGAGGTGGCTTGACCCTGCCCCCGCTTCACACCGCTCTGCTTGAAAAAAGAGTGCACGCAGCATTGCCCATGTATATTATGGGGGTAGGGAGAGTTGGAGAGCAGCCAAGCACTCTCTAAAATTATAGCCTCGCCCCCAAGCATGCTGGTCACGCCCACTGGTGGCGTGGGGTGGAAACCCCCCTCTGCAAATCCAGCGTTTGCCCCTGTCACCAGTGTTTATTAGAGAAACCTATGTATTATAAGTGATAATGCATCTCTAGTATATATTATTAGATGTTATCTTAAATTTCTGTGACCTCTATTAGAGCCTTGTCATTTTATATGGCGACAGAACTCAGTGACTTGTTATATGCATATAATTGTTCGGAATGTATTACCCCATATAAATTATATGATGCTATGTGACATTACATATTAGACAATAATATGCCTATACGTTTCAGTGCAAATTTATTTTAGAATTGTTGAGCTGTGATGTCAGAACTAATGGATTATAAACCTATCATGCATGTTAACCTCTTTAATGCACCTTCATTGCCATTTTGGTGAATTGTACTTATTCAGAAGCAGGGACTTAGCACAGGGAGTATGACAGAACAGAATAAGAGCAGACCATACATCTCAACAGTCCTACGGGACAGTACTGATTTGAGGACTGCTTGGGTGAGAAAGTTGGGAGCTATGTCCCATTCACTCCTGCTCCGCATAGAGTCCTCTTTGGTGCGGTAATCACCTTGATTTGCTGTGGTGCATCCAGATTGTTGCCAAAGTGCATTCTTTCATGCAGCAAAATGGCTCCGTTTGCAGAAATTTGCACCGGACGATAGGAGGAGTTGGGCAGAGCGAGGGCATACGGAGTAGGTGTCCTGGTGCAGAATAGTGCAAAAACAAGTGGTGCAATATTAATAAAGGAGGTAGAAAGGGTGTATTTTTAGGGGCGGTTCTTGCTGCGCATAGCCATTTTCTCTTTTCTCATTATCAAGTTTGGTGCATAATATAATGTAGAAATCTTAGGTAAACCGAGGGGGAGGGGGGGGGGGGAGTTCTAGTGCCCGGAAACCCCCCTCCAAGCCTGGGGCACTGTATAATTGAGGTGGCTGGACCCTGCCCTCGCTTCACACAGCTCTGTTTGAAAAGGGAGAGCACCTAACAGTAGTGCATGCAGCATTGCCCATGTATATAATGGGGATAGGTTGCTGAGCAGCCAAGTACTGTCTAATATTATAGCCACTCCCCCATGCATGCTGGTCACGCCCACTGGCAGCGTGGTGTGGAAATCCCCCTCTACAAATCCTGCATTTGCCCCTGAAAATAAAGTATAGGCCACAAATGTATTTGCAATAAAAACAGCTACTGACATGAACATGAAGTCTTGAATGGTACAGAGCAATTAAATGCGCATCTCTGTAGTACGCAGCCCAAAAATATAACTGAACCGGTCCCTGGACCCCGTCTGGCTCCGTCTCTTTGATTTGTTTGAAACTAATAAGCAGCATTTTGCCATATCTCCCAACTGTCCCAGTCATCCCATCAGTTATTGTGTTAGTCTGATCTGCAGGAATTTGGGAGGTATCTTCCCAGCTCATCGTTGTTAAGGTGCCTCCGGTGCACAAGGTAGTTCAAGGGTGTTTTGGGGAAGGGCGTTGGAGGCATCCTAGTACTTGAGATCATGCACATTTCCCCCCCGAGGAAATGACACCCATTGTAATGTGACCTGTGATGTGTTCATGCCCAAATGTTGAGCGGTTTGTACTCCAGACTTGATTGGTGCCGTGGGCCATTCATTAAAGCTTATACCCCTGTTACCTGTCACGGATAGGAACATACAGGAACACAAACATGTCTCAACTACACAGGTAAGACTGGACTCTGCTAATGACTCGGGGTCTTGTTGTCAGGGCCTAATGATGCTAAATCTCCCACATCTCCCTACTCGACACCTCCGTTCTGCATAAGATCTGCGTCTCTCTTCCACTCTCATCACATCCTCCCATTCCCGGTTACAGAACTTTTTTCGGGCTGCACCCACTTTGTGGAATTCCCTCCCTCACACAGTAAGACTTTCCTCTAGTCTCCAAACCTTCAAGCGTTCTCTGAAAACCCACCTCTTCAGACAAGATTATAATATTCCTCAACCATCATCTTAATCTCCTGAGATTACCCTATTACCACCCTCTACACAGCTAACACAAGACAACAACCCTCTGACCAACATTGTCACACATACAGCCCACTCAGTACTTTTACCTTTGCATTCTAGCTGGTCCATTGTACAATATGATGTAGCACTTACTCTTGTGTTTCAAGCTCCCATTGTCCCATAGATTGTAAGCCTGCGAGCAGGGCCCTATTACCTCTCTGTCTGTATGTATTACCCAGTATTGTTTTATTAATGTTTGTCCCCAATTGTAAAGCGCTGCGGAATTTGCTGGCGCTATATAAATAAATTATGATGATGATGATGATCTCACACTCTGTTGTTTGCCGCAATGCCCAGCATGACCCCTCTGCTATAAACTCCCCCCCCCCCCCCGCTTTATTGACAGACTATTATTGCCAACAGCAGAAATGACTTAAAAGGAAAACAAGAACTGTGATATCTAGAGGGGGCCAGGGAGACTCCACAACACACATTTAACAGGCGCTCATATCCAAAATATATAATGCCACCTACAGAATTCAGTCTCAGGTGCGTAATAATAATTATTTTTATTTTTTGCGATTAAAAGCCATTTAACATTTATTTTTCAGCTCCAGCTGCACAAAAATGTTCTTGTATCTAAATCTCTACCTTCTCTCTGTTGTAATATTTATACCTAGGGCACCGTTTGCTGGACGCAGTCCTGTTGTTTCCCATAGTTCCCTGATCAATGCTAACACCTCACTGACCTCTATAGCTGAGCGATGAATGAGTCATTCTGCTTCTTTGTGTGTTTTCTATTTTTTCTGAGAAATATAGTCGTAATCATAAGATAGAGACGTACAGAAACCTATTCAAAACAGCGTTGGTATTGTTTTTGAAGGCATAAATTATTTGATATTGTTTTCACTTCTGTAAGTTATCTATGTTCTACATTATTATAGAGATAATTGGTGTCATTATCCATGGATCTATTCTGGTCAATCGTATACAGGCAAATACAACTTACATTTTTTTTTTTTTTAATAGATAAAGAGTAAAAATGGGGATAATTGTCTTTATAGCATTAGGACGAGGTGTGGATTTCTGTTGGTCCTTGGATGCAACACATAACTGCTCTCATGATACAAATGTATCGTCATCAGGAGCAAACGCAAGATTTGTAGAGAGGGGTTTCCATGCCACACCACCAGTGGGCATGGCCTGGATGCTTTGGGGTGTGCCTATAATTTTAGACAGTGCTTGGCTGCTCTCCAACTCTTCCTATCCCCATCACATACACGGGCAATGCTGCATGCACTACTGTTAGGGGCACACAGCTCTCCCATTTCGAGCAGAGCCGTGTGAAGTGGGACATACCTCCCAACTGTCCCTACAGTCAGGACAAAGTCCTGACTGAGTGTGTCAGAACAGTTGACAGACTGTCCTGCTCTCTCCTACCTGTTCTTGCTGCTTTCAATACTTGTTGGGGAGAGATGGCTGTGAACAGTGCAGACAGAAACGATCTGCTCACAAGCTGCAAAGTGGTTGGTCCCGGGGCAGGGTCAAGCCACCACAAGCATACAGGACAGCAGGCTTGGAGGGGGGTATCAGGGCACTAGGAAACCCCCCCTCGGTTTGCCTATGCATCTTGCATATGTTTCTTCAATGTTTCCATATTACATCATTCCTATACTTCCTAGGTATGTAGTCTGTTCTTCCACACTTATTTTGTGCGTTGTACCTCCATATTTGAGCCATATTCACTGAGCCAATTGCGGGCAATGTGCTTTCTTCCTCTGACCATAATGAATGTTGTCAACTTATAACCATTTGTGCTCAGTCCATGTAACACAAGCTCAGCAGCACTTGTAACAAATGTAATTTTATGGGTATTATAAATCAGGAATTAATAAAATGCTTTTAACAGTATTATGGGGCATTCCCATCAGTTGTGTAAGAGTCTCCGCCTTTGTAGCTAGGCCAATTTGATGGATTTTTAGTATCCATACAGTGCGTTAAAGAATTTCTTGTTGAAAAGCAACAGTTGGGGTCTGATTGATTAAGGAACGTAAATGCCGATACGTGACGTAAAATCGTTCTGGGCATGCCCAGAAACAAACGATGTATCAGAGAACGCAACAACATTCCTTCAGCTTCGAGCATATATATTTTGTAGCATATATTGAGAGAGAGATGCCTGTAACAATGTGGAACACAATTTGACACACACAAAGGTGATTCGACAACCTTTAGGGATATGTAGGTGCAAGTTTCTCAAAAATCATCAACTTACAATTCTTAAATCGATAATTCTCAAATGTGCAGCAAAGTAAACACCCCCCCACTCCCCAAAAAAAAGAGAAATATATCTGTCAAACAATATAAGCTTCTAGTTTTTGAAATGTAGATTACTGCCCAGAGCGGGGGGGAGGGGGGACACTTTTTTGCTATTAGGAAAAAAATGCAGATAGCCCAGTATCCCAGCCCAGGGTAGCCCACTAGGACCGGGGCAGGGAGCAAATGCCCCCCTGCTCCCTTGCTCATTCAACCCATGATCACATGACTGGACGTGTTATATGATTGAATCTATGGGGTATATTTGCTAAACTGCGAGTTTGAAAAAGTGGAGATGTTGCCTATAGCAACCAATCAGATTCTAGCTGTCATTTTGTAGAATGTACTAAATAAATGATAGCTACAATCTGATTGGTTGCTATAGGCAACATCTCCACTTTTTCAAACCCGCAGTTTAGTAAATATACCCCATATCAGTGTAAAGGTAAAACGCACTTAGATATAAGAAATATCTAATACAAGGATCTATTGTTGTGCTCCTGTGTCATCCTCCCATTTGATTTGGGCAGAGTGACATGATATGTGGGTAAACAATTACTAATTTAAAGCATATTTAATTCATGACAACTATTACAGCACCGGCGCTTAATGCAGCCTTTAAAACATTGTTCAATAGAAACTCCACAAGAGTGATTAGCTGGTGCAAATGATCTCCAATGAGCAATTGCATATTTATTGTACACTTCACTTATCATACGTATTATTAATTAATATTTAAATGAGCATATGCATATTAATTTCCAGGCATATAATTAAATGATAGTTATTCTAGTATTTGTCCTCCTACTTATACAAACCATTCCTGACATGAAGACAAGGCAGAAGATCTATTGCAACTGCCCGAACGCTCATTAAGGAAACATTATCCTAAAACATTTGTTATTTTAAAAACAATATGGATTTTGTAAAGCTGTCCTTGCAAATATAACATCGATATTCCCATGTCAGATTGATTCCCATATGTTTTTTTCTTTATTGCTTAGTGAAGTCAGACATGTAGTCTACCATTCACATGTTAATTTGAGAGTGAGGGACAATTTGGATGATGTTATTTTTTACTATCCACAGATCAAATGAATAACTTGTCCGTACAGTTTAAGGGACCTTTAAAACCCAAAATTTACATTTCTAGATATGAACCATAAAGGTAAAGTACATTGTTCAGTGTTAAATTCACATTAACTGCTGAAAAGTCTCTTAAAATGTAAAATATTACTTCCCCACAGTACTACGGACAGCAGAAGCTCCTCTCACATCTTCAGGACAGTGTCCTGATGGGATATCATCATCATCATCATCATCATTTATTTATATAGCGCCACTAATTCCGCAGCTCTGTACAGAGAACTCACTCACATCAGTCCCTGTCCCATTGGAGCTTACAGTCTAAATTCCCTAACATACACACACAGACAGTGAGAGACACTAGGGTCAATTTGCTAGCAGCCAATTAACCTACTAGTATGTTTTTGGAGTGTGGGAGGAAACAGGAGCACCTGGAGGAAACACACGCAAAAACGGGAGAACATACAAACTCCACACAGATAAGGCCATGTTTGGGAATTGAACTCATGACCCCAGTGCTGTGAGGCAGAAGTGCTAACCACTGAGCCACCGTGCTGCCCCAAATATGATACAGGTCAGTAGGCATTTGAGTTGCTCTGACTTCATTGTCCCTTCCCGTGTGTATGAATCAACCAATGCACACAGCTGATTTCTGGCTAGCTGTCACTCTGTGCTTGCTCTGTTACATAAGCCTCTCCGTCCTAACAAGACAACCAGTGCAGGAGAGAGAAGTGTACAAACACTACAGTTTGTAAGATTAGAGAAAGTGCCCCAATTCTGTGCCCGTCTTATAGTCTGGTCTATTGTTCGATCAACTGCTCAGGGTTCTAAAACACAACTTTAGTGCAATGATAACAGAGAGTCCTGATTCTCCTACTAAGAATACTGCACAGTACCCACTAGATCTTTCATTAGAAAACATCAGGGAAGTCATGAAACTTCTGGGCTAAGAATGTGTAGATAGGTGGATAAGTTGCCTCACTTATAGGTATTATAAGAGACGCTCAAAATAATGTTACTTTACCTAGTTTACTAGAAATAACAGTACATCTTACCTTATCCCTTTGTTCTCTTTATGCTTGACTACAATAGGTTATCCATATTACGTTAATAAGAAGTATATGTGTTATGTAGAGTTGTATTTTTTGTTTGTTTGGGAAATTCCTGCAGGCTCTGAATGACCGAAATGGGTACGTTTTACTGAAGGACAGGGAATTACGAGAGAGATGTATATTCTATGTCCCTACTTAGCATTTTCTCATCTCCAGATCTAGCAAAAATCCAAAAAGCCCCTTTATGATGAAGCAAGAGCTGGGTACATAAACATTAATTTTGTACATTTAGAATTTGTCACATGACTGTGAGCAGTACATTTCCGAATTCGCCAGGTCTGTCTGGGGGCCCCGACTTGCCTCTGTAGTGGGATAATCCACCAAACCTGCTGTGGACCCTGCACCCAAATTTTTGAGAGTTCTCCCGGACTCCTGGGAGAGCAGGGCAGCTTCTCGCATCCTGCCCACTTCATTAGTGAAGAGGGCGGAGCTAATCACGTCATCCTGGCCCCGCCCCCTAATGGAATAGGCCAACATTGGTATGGTTTAACAAGGACAAAATGATTCGTGTGGCTGGTGGGGAGATCTCCATTATATATAATCCATTTCATATTCAGTAGAAGGCAAATGACAAAGGCAACACAAATGCAATTTGTGACACCACACTCCTAGTTTTGTCCAACACATAGATGTTTCAGTAACTGTAGGGTACAAAAATTTGCATCTTCTGATTGGATAAGCTAGGGAGATTGTTAAATTCCTTGTTGAGTGCGAACTAGCTGCACGGACACACTCATGCACCCACATGCAAAAAAGAGAGGGGCAAATTTTTGGGTAAGAGGGCGTTCTCTGTTTTCCAGGATGGGACACACATTTTTCCTCCAAGAAAGTGACTGAATTTCCTCAGGGATGATGGAACGCCCTATGTACACCCTATCTACCTTTCAGCTGCATTTTATACAAGGACGCACATTTTCTGGCACACTTCAACCAATACAATAAAAATATTTAATATACGCGAGTGACACAAGCCATAAAGACAGTGCCGATCTCATAATCACTTTTATGATTCATTTAACACATACATGAAGTTAAACTGAGCACTGTTTTAGGAGAAAAATGTACATATTGAATTTAGTGAAGGGGGTGGTCCAAATTGAATGTAGGATGGACTTTGAGGTGAGGTTTACAAAATGCACACATTGCACTCTTTCAGCTGAATCATTGAAACCACAACAGAAGATCCCTCCCCTGCTAAATGGACCGTTCCAAGGACCAAGAAGTCAGGTGGTGATTTAAAATGGACAAATACGCAGATTTGTGAAAATAAGCAGCGTGTACCCACACTTATTGCAGTTCATAAATTATCCTTAATTTATTCGCATTGTAATTATAAATTTACTTTTAAATGAAAGATTACTCTTTCAGTATAGTGCCAATCGGGAAATTTGGCACAAACTGGAATCCGATTTTATATTCATTTTTTTCTGATACTCATTAAAGTACTTTTAGGATGTGGTGTAAACACTGCACCGTATTTCACATTAAATCTAAATATGTCCTTTACCTTCACATATGGATTCTTAGGGTAATATATCATTGTTCTTAAATATTATAAGATGGTGTGCTACAAAGGGGTTGGGTACGGTTTTTTGGTTTCGAAAAATCTGACACCCACTTCACCTACAAAACAACCCCGAAAGTTTTAAAAAGCAATGTTAATAAGTGGTTGTCGGAATAGTGGTAATCGTATTAACGATTAGCACTGCCACAAAGACACTTTATAACTCCCACAAAGAAAAAGAGGTTCTTATGTTGTGGTGCGCTCACCTCATTAAAGTACTCTCTGAATTGAGAGTATCATTGTATATTTCAGGAGGTATGTGTACTTTAGTCTAATGCAGGGTTTCCCAAACCCAGTCCTCAGGGCTCCCCAACAGTGCATGTTTTCCATATCTCCCTGCTGGAACACAGGTGTATTCATTACTGACTGACACATTGTAACAGATCCACAGGTGGTCCTAATTATGTCACATGTGATCCAGAAAACCTGCACTGTTGGGGAGCCCTGAGGACTGGGTTTGGGAAACCCTGGTCTAATGCTCACTACAAGAGATAAGTGAATCAATTTAGCTAAAGCTGGAATTCATATCAGTACTGTAAATCATTTTGAGAATCAGCCCTAATTTCTGCAAAATTCACAGAGTACAAAACACCAATTAGTAGAATTAGACAAATCACAGTCAATCATAAGAAACAGAGCCAGGTACAAAGCAGCAGCCACCACTAATGACCAGGACTTTTATAAAAGTAGCAATAACCAATGTGACACTTTATCTTCCTGGTTGTAAAATAGGAAATATCTCTCTTTATGCTCTAAATGTAATCATGTGTCTTCTTCTACACAACTTTGTATTTTGTAGTTACATAGCTTCCTACTAGGGAAGTTCACTGTCCTCCGTGTTTTGGATTTCGGCTTTGGTCTTGGCGTTTTTTGGTTTTAGTTTTTAAAACAAAAATGCCCAAAAATGCTAAAATCACATAATTTAGCTCTTTTTTGGTTCCTACATTATTATTAACCTCAATAACATTAATTTCCAGTCATTTCCAGTCAATGTTTGTCAAGTGACAAGAACACTGCTACCCATGTTTCTGTGTGAGCAATGGCGCTGGATCTCCTGGGGAGGGAGGTACTTATGGAATCTAAAACCCGTGAGATCTGACGACACAATGATAATGTTTTGCCTAGATTCAGATACGAGGAAGTGGGAAAGTACTGAGCCGGCTTTGCTTGGTACTCGGATTGGTGATGTTCGGGGGTTCGGTTGTTGGAAAACTGAGCCTGAGCATCTCTACTTCCTACACTGCTCAGTCTGATTTGCACTGATTTGTATGTTTTACACAAACAGTTTTACAACTTTTGTAATTTCATAGGCATTTAATAGGTATATTGGAATGAAATTGCTGTTGTCAACTTTAGTGTAATAAATACGGAAATAGGTGATTCAAATTATAATATTATACTTTAATATAATTGCAATGAGGAACATCTGTTTAACATCAATTCTTAAAAACAACATTTTGTGTTCGGTCCTATAAAAACTGCACTAAGTGGTCCTAATTGTTCTAATTTACATTCTACCAGCTGAGATAGAAGTTTTTTTTGCCATTTTCCTTATATGCCGTTTATTATTAAAGAATCCAGGAGTTTTAGACACCTTCCTTAGATTTCATTCACATAAGTCACATCATAGAGATTCTATGCCTGCTTACAGGATGGGATAATCTAACAAGTGATTTGCTGAATTAATTGGTGGAATTGCGACTTTCTGGCAGAATAACCCAAGTCACCTATAATCACACAAATTATTCAGAGAAGGGTAAATCAAAATATTGAAAATATTCGAAAGGACAAAAACTTGGCAAATGATGAACAAATAAAACTATCCACACAAATTCAAGTTAAATGTTTGACAACAAATGATTATCAGCATTTAGCCAATGTAGTCAATGCCTGTAATATTGAAAGGTAATAATTAAAAAGAAAGTGTGTCTCTGAGGGGGATAAAAGAGATTTTAGTTGATTACCCAAATCTTTTAAAAGGAATATTTTTTAATCCATATTTGCATCAGATAATAATTAATTTTAACTATTCATTTAATTAATCATCCTGTATGATAATGTTTATATTTTACTTTCTAACATATTATGTTTATGTCAATTTCCAAGAAAGCTGTTTTTTTATTTATAAAACCATTAAACTCCGCTGTCACTGACAATTGTAAAAAAGTAACAAATCCAATTCTGATTTAAAGGAAGAGAAGACAATTTATCAATGACGTTTAGAAGTGCGCTGAATCCATATTTTAGAATTTGGATATGGAAAGTAATCCAAACTGGCCCAATAGCTCACTAGAGTAAAACTAAAAGCCTTGTGGCTTTTATATTCTTGAGTACTGTGAAGACTTGTAAGAGAGTTGGTTCATGGGGTCAAATTAAACACTAGGGGGTATATTTACTAAACAGTGGGTTTGAAAAAGTGGAGATGTTGCCTATAGCAACCAATCAGATTCTAGCTGTCATTTTGTAGAATGCACTAAATAAATGACAGCTAGAATCTTATTGGTTGCTATAGGCAACATCTTCACTTTTTATAACCCGCTGTTTAGTAAATATACCCCTACATGTAAACTGTGTTGATACATTTTGTTAGACTTTTTATTCAGTGTTCTGTTCGTTAACTGACCCTATGGCCGGACCTTTACTACGAGATGCTGATTTTTTATTTTTTTTTGCTTTTAAAAATGATCTATTCTCTATGCAAATGAACAAACAAAGATTAACATAAGCATGGAACAGTTCCATTGCTGACCTTCGCTTGTATGGTAGATATACTGCGGACTTGATCACCTGTGCTAAAGCAGGAATTTATTTGAAGGAATTGTCCACCTTCAGACGACTTTAATGCATTGGCTCACCCTTTTACTAAATGCATTACTTTACATTTCTAGATTATTTCTATGTCTAATGCAATAAAAGCATGGCTGAAGAACACAGAAGAAAGTTATGAAATGCATGAAGTAAAAGCGGCAGGAAGGCAAGTCAACAAATTCAATTAATTTTAAGGTAGAAAAGCCCTTTAAAACATAGCTTGTGTCTAGCCACTGTTGAAACCGATGCACGAAACCAACGCGCCGTGTTTGTACAATCCACAGCGCTGCGACAGGGTCCATCAGTTGGCTTCTCATTAGTTTTTTTTACCACCCAGCGTCTATTAATGATACCAGTAATTTGGTAATCTCATAAGTGGTCATTTCTTGATTAATTCTGGCCTGAACACCTGCGATGGGGGTGACTTGGTTGAAAATATAAATCAATGGAGCCCTTTTTTCAGTCAACATATTCATTTATGAGCGAGCCATGCAGAATGGTAAATAATGTAGTGTTTTTGACACTTATGCTATGGCAGAGGTATTCAGAATAAGCTTAGTCTACTGCAATAAAATGTGCTTTTGAGGAGTGAAGTGATGAATACCTCTTTTAAGAAACACATATGCAGACATTTCAAAAAGCGTAGTCCCTCTAATGCATTTTATGGCCTATTTAAGAAAATATATGTCTGCGTGATTATGTTTTCCTAGCATATTAAGGGTTTCTTTAAATTTTATGCATACATTTTGGGATTTTGTCAAAAATAGCATTTTTCTTTCTCTAAACAAAATTTAATGAGAAGAAACTAAAGTGTGAAAGGTTATTTTGGCAGATCTCCTGGGTACCGACACCTCGAACTCTTGTGCGAATGTGGTTGAGGATAGTTTTAGTATTTGTTGGTGCAGCATATTTTCAATCTTTGTCGCATGTGATATTTTTTTGCTAATAGGAAGATATGCTAATCATGTTTTCAAATACACGTCTGCTTCCTGAAATCTCCTTCTGTGTACTCACAAATTACTCCCTATGCAACAGGTAGACTATTTTTTTTTTTTTTGTAAATGGGAAAACGCAGGATATGGAATATGACACAGTGGTTGAAACATATTAAAGTCTAACTATCGCCTACACACAGTGGCTGTATGGGTCCTGGGAGCTAGACTAATATTACTGAGAATGCAGTTTGTCAACTCATTAGAAACTATCGGCAGTACTTTGTACTTGATACCTTGGTGATGCCGCTTATCTCTATCGAATTGATAGACCTCATTCTCATAGATTCAGAATACCAGGAAGGTGAAAAAGTTAACCCAATGAAATAATAGTACAGCTCTCGATTACCGATACCTCTGGAGTATCTACAAAAAGCTGTCCATCATATGAAATAAAAAAGGCTCTACACCCACCACCAGCCCATAACAACACCAATAGCTCTTCGACCCTTCCTTGCAGCAGGAAATCACGAATAGGTCTAGCTTGCATTTATATGTGAACATCTTGATTTGTGCAATTCATCCCATCAAAAGGAGCACATTTTTGCACTACCCTCCGTTGCTGACATGGTAATGTACCCAAGCTTCCCATTTAAACTGGCACATCTGCACAAAACACAATTTGCAGTTGTACTGTTGGACCGCATTGTTGTGCCATTGTAATTGACTCTTACTGGTTCGAAAACTGTGGAAATTAACTGTTGAACAAGTACAAGGGTGCTATTATCTTATAATCAATCCCCTCCCTATAGATTGTTCGCTCCTTTGAGCAGGGCTCTCCTACCTTCTGTTTCCATCACTTTTAACTGCGCTCTCCAGCTACTCAGCTCACCTCCTCTCAGTCCCTCTGCCCTCTGTCTCCTCTCGCTTCTCTCCGCTCCCCTCAGTGACTCTCAACCTGTCATCCGTGCCCACCCTCTTGGGCCATAGTTACCTGCCTATACTCACTTTTCCCCTCCCTCCCTCTCTTTCATGCTGTGCCTGAGCCCCCAGAGTTATAGTGCTTACTGTTACTTGTACTGTGCTGTTTCACCTTGTACTGTGCCATTGTTTGTCCTTGTACGGCGCTACGGATACTTTGTGGCGCCCTATAAATAAAAATTAATAATAATAATAATTATAATTAAACTTAATTAGGATTGGTACCTTTCACTACAGTAAGAGTGCCTACTGTTTCCAACTTATCATCTCGGAATGTCTGTGTGTAATCACGATTTAGTGGGTGGGGCATAAACAACTTGTAGCTAATCAGACCAATAGGAGCTCAGCAACTACGTGTTTGAAAAAACAGCAGAAGAAGTGTGGAAGGACTTTGCAAAAGGTGCTGGTACCTTCTCACCTTCAAATACACTTCCCTGGCCAACGTCAAGAAGCATTCCCCTGTGGCCCCATTAAATGGATCATTTTTCTGGAGCAGAATGCCCCTGTTATGCACTTCAAAAATACTTTTTCTTACTTTCACTCGTTCAGGTGAATAAGAGAATGTAATGGCTCTATCATTAATCCTAAAGCAAAGTGAGAATGACAGAACTGAAAACATTATGTAAATGATTCATACTATTTTTTGCATGTTTTGTTTTAATGGTATCACTGAGCCCTTACATTAATAAAACTCCCGTGTTTCAGTCTGTAACAGATCAGTGTCAGACTATGGAAGTAATATATTCCACAGATACCAGGAAATGACAGTTTGGATTATTTTAAGCTTAATTAAAATGTGCAATTTTTCTCTTAATTATCCCAAATTAATTAGAAATTACTCATAAGAAATCTTTGCTCTTACCAGTCACAGGTTTAAAAGCTTGTGCATTATACCTCTGTCGCCCAATTTTACCACGTCGAGAGCATGCATGCAGTAAATTGTGTTGTCACTTCGAAAAAAACAATATTGATGGCTGTAAAATTAAAAGAAATTATGCACAGGTAAACAGATTTAATTAATGTATGTAAAGGGGATAGACAAAAGGTTATATTTTAATGTTTGGAATGTTGAGAAGTCAAACAGCCTTTGCTGTTCCTTATCTTCAGCATTCATTAGGATATATTCTGTTAAAGAGTAGAAATGGCATTGCTGCCTTAATCTGTCTTTGGGAATGTCATTTTTTGTGCTCCATTTTCTATAACGTTATATAGACAGTTCTCCTGCTTCTACTTATGTTAACGGCTTGCCGACCACCAACCATTTGCAAACATTGGCGCAGTAGTTTCTAAAATCTGCTATGCCTTTTTAAAATGATAGACAGAAAATGGTGTTAGCGTTGGGATTGCTGACACTGTTAGTGCTGGTTACCATTGACAGCTTGGGAATCCACAGTAGAAGCCAGAAACTATTTAGTTTTTTTCCTGGCACCCTAATGGCAGCACCCAGCCTTCAAAATTAATGCTATGAGCTGCTTACTCATTTACAGAAGAAATTCTGTGACCTAACTGCTGTTATATCACAAGATTGATGTGACATTAAAGTTAAAATAAATATAATAAAGAAATTACTTGAAATTTAAAAGATTTGAAAAAGGTAAAAACAATATAAAACTGTACTATACATTGGTATTGCTGTACTTCTGAGAGCTAGCTGATCAAATATTCATTATCTTGCGCTATCTGTGTAAATGATAGAAAAAGCTGAATCTGAAAAAACATTATTTTTACTCCTATACTATTAGGGCTCCCCCGCACCCTGCATAAGCTTTTAGAAGAGGAGCAGAGGTTTTCACCTATAGCAGCCGCCTTTTCCATAGAGATGGATATTCTCACAGGTATTAGGATGCCCCCAGGACTTACTCTCAGAGTAGTAAAGGCTTATACGGAGGGACGGGGAGCAAGGAGTAGGAGGATGGAGTGCAAATCTAGGGGTCAGTGCGAGGAGTAACCGGAGACAGGTCAAAAGGTCAAAGGTCAGAAGCAAACAAGGAGAGTCCAAGTTCAGACTGAAAGGATGGGGGCAGACAACAAGCAAGAATAGTCCAGGTACAAAGCCAAAGGGTCAAAGGCATGTAGCAAACGAGAGTGGTCCAGGAAACAAAGCCAAAGGGGCAGGTAACAGGTGATCAAAGCACAGCAATTGCAGGTCAAAAACGCTATAATGGGCAGGGAGGCTAAACCCTCCCTGCCTTTTAAACGATGGAGAACCAATCAGAAGGGGCAAGAGGTCACACTCCCAGAAGCTTATAGGAGATGTCATGTGACTGCAGTCTCAATCGCGCGTCCTGGGAGTCTGTTCGATGGCTGAGGCGGAAGAAAAACTGAAACGTCCCAGCTTCCTAGGCAACAGCTGGGACGTAGAGGGGAGGAAATGGCATCCCGGGATGGAAGTATGAGCCGCTGCTCAGCCGCATTGGCTCAGGTAAGATCTGTGTTGTCATAACTATCGTGGCGGCTCGTCACATATATAATGGGCTCAAAATAAAAATCTATTTAGTCTACTATCCTACCAGAAGAAACCCTCGTATTTCCTAAGAAAAGCAAAATAAAAGTTATATGGGAAAACTAAAAAAAACTAAAAACAAAGTTATTTGTTACAAAATTAACCCGCTCCAAACTTAGAAATTGGCTTGGTCATGAAAAGCAGGAAACTCCGGGTCAGGAAATGAATTAATTAATTAATTTGTAAAATGGGTGTTGTTCAGTTAAATACACAATAAAACATCACTCATAGAATACATGTTATGAGTAGTTTTTACGGGGATTTTTTCCAGCTGAATCAGAGCTCTACATTAAAAGAATTTGGAAATTCTACGGAAGAGAATAAAGAATCATTATTAAAACATCTATTTTGGTAAGTATGCGTTGCAAAACATCTTAAAAAAGTACAAAAATGTATTTTTACATAAACACTTTTTACTAGAATATGGTATAAATACTACAGTTGGTTCTGGAAAGACCTTTTCTAAGAATGTTTTTTGTTAAGAAAATATTACTCATTGAAATTCATGTTAATAATTTTATTATTAACAATAAACAAATAATTACATGTATTTTAATATATTACTCCAAATAGTTCACAATTGAATTAGTTATCAAAGAGCCCTTTTCTTGGGGTGAAAGTAAACAATAGAGGGCCTGATTCACGTCCAAATACACATGTCACACATGTCCTTATTTCAATGCGTACTGTACATACAACGGTTTTATAGTCCATCTTAGTGGCGTAAACATGTTCTGTGATAGTTAGTGTCACGCATACATGTAGCTTTTAGCAGCTTCTTACATGCTCTTGGCTGCCTCTCCTCCGTGTCTATGATGGGCAGGGAGTGTGGAGCTCGGCTATGTTGTTACTAGAGCCGAGTGGGAGAAGAGGCTGCTAAGATAAGCAACAATGATGAACATTATACATGAGGGGGTTACTTCTTCTGATCGAAGTGGGGCGCTATCAGAGCTAGCATTGGCCTTGAGTACAATCTACTAGAGAATGTATCTAACAATCTAAAAACAAAAGATAATGGATGTATTTAGTAAAAGTGAGCCAAAATATAAGTATGTAATACAGCTAAATATATGAAGTCTGCTTAAGATGAACTTATCCTTTAAAAATGTAATATATAAATATGTTTGACATTTTATGTACATTAACCCTCTTGTTCCCCGGGAGTCGTGTTAATTTAGCCCCCGGGGAGGTCGTAACATTTTCTCTTTTTCTCTGTATCGGCTTCACTTAGAGTAACACTTATTATTTTACTCTACCAAACGAAATTTTATTTCGACAGTGAAAACGTTAATGCGGTATGTTCATATTCTCAATGGAATGCTACGTTTTGCCTATATCCACCCAACTTCTGTTATTGTAAAGAACAAGCCTGTTCTCTTCTTGCAGGCCATGACATCTTACCATGCTGATCCTTAAACCTAAACAATTTTAACTGTGCAAAAATAACCATTTGATGTTACAAAGAACCAATAATGGCTTTTTCTCCGCTCCTCCAGATATTTCTGGATAACAGAACTTTATTTCTTGTTTACACAATTAGTTTAATGATAGATTCAAACCAATGCATTATGTAGATGAGTACAGAGCTAGGTGTATAGACAAAGGTGACCCCATATAACGACACCGGACATAGCTGTGTTCTGACTTGCTCTGTGTGATTTTTGTTCGGTGAAACTCATTGACTGTTGTACAGTATGTGGCCTGATCACCACAATCAATTAAATATGGCATGACAGACAACCACGTAGAGTGATGATCCCCAATTCCAGGTTCATACGGTTATCTTTACACCAATGGTGCAGGCGCCTCTAGACCAAGACCAGGGTCCCGCATGCGCTGCACATACGTCCTACCTCTTTTCAAAGCACCCACGGTGGCCACGGAGGGGATGACTCCTCGCCCCTCACCTCAGAGCCCCGTAGCTGCGCCACACTATGTGCCTTCTATTGTCACGCCCTTGGCCTAGACCGTTAAACAACTAGATCAATGCAATTTGGTCCATCTTGTGTGACCGTATTATACATGTTTTGCTGAACAGCCCATGAATCAAGCCATGTATGAACACTGTTACTAAATGACCTTACGTATTACTTTAGGAAAACAATATATCTAGATATAGCACAGGTATACACAACTTCAGAAACAGCTGTAATACCAGATGCTGTCCGTCCTTGGATTAGAAATAGATTTGATTAGGTATACCCATAATACAAAATGTTACAAAGAAACACAACAGTGATTTTTGTTTTCTTTTAGAATATTCTTTTCTGTTAATGGTTTAAAGTCAAAAGTTTATCATGTTTAGTTCAGGGACTTTGAAGATTCATGACTATTAATATCTTGTACAGATTTCACGTGAGCCCATAAATATCTTTTATGTCAGAGCAGTTCTCTGGGTTAGATTTGATAGAATTCCCTCTACAGCTAATTAATAGGCTCTCCGTCCTTAAAGACAACCAAGAACATCTCAAATGATGAAGAGACCAAATGTAAACGCGTTTCGCTGAATGCATTTTAATACAATTAACTGAACCAGTTTGGTTTATTTTAAATTTGGCTTGAGAACCACTGCCTCTTGGATGGCACACACCATACACAGACTACATAAATCCTGGGTGATGTTATGAGCAGAAATATGAGAATATTAATTAGAGGAACAATTGTATTCATTTAAGGTTTGTTTTGTTTCTTTTCTAAATCAACTGAACTGTGGTTAACACTTTAAATGCAATAACTCTCACATCAGTTAAAATGTTGAGAACTTGCTTTTAAACTTCATTGGGCGGATTAAATTAGGAACATCGTGCGATGTGTTCGTGCGCAGAAATATCGCAGCACGGTGGATTAGTGGTTAGCACTTCTGCCTTACAGCACTGGGGTCATGAGTTCAATTCCCGACCATGGTCTTATCTGTGTGGAGTTTGTATGTTCTCCCCGTGTTTGTGTGGGTTTCCTCCGGGTGCTCCGGTTTACTCCCACACTCCAAAAACATACTAGTAGGTTAATTGGCTGCTATCAAATTGACCTTAGTCTCTCTCTCTCTGTCTGTGTGTGTGTATGTTAGGGAATTTAAACTGTAAGCTCCAATGGGGCAGGGACTGATGTGAATGAGTTCTCTGTACAGCGCTGCGGAATTAGTGGCGCTATATAAATAAATGGTGATGATGATGATGAATTGTGATACATGAATTATCACTCGTAGAGGTGCAAACAAAAATGAGCAATGTTTGTCCTATGGACCCTCACCATTAATTGAATCTCCCCTGTATATGCAGTATCGATTCGTGCACTTAAAAGCAATAAATAAGTGTTTTACATCTAATTTAGTTTGGCGGTCTCATCCTCACCTGTCTCAGAGCTATAATGACAAGATCTCTGGAACTGCTGTTTCCTGCATAGTCGCCCTGCTTGCCTGGTGTATGCGAGTCTCCCTCTACATTCAACCTTCAAAGTTTAATTGGGTCTGGGTTCTAGGTCACTCTAGGTTAGTCTATCATTTCTCAGGCCTTTGTAGGCCACCGAGCAAATAGTGGCCCCTGTACATGCAGGTTATATAACAAAGTACATGTAATGCAGATACAGTAAGTGTAGAGGTGTACAGTTAGCAGTGTTGAGATGAATGGTCGCCACACCATCTCTCAATTAAAATAATTGAGGTAGAAATTAATATCCATCTTCCAAATTCAAACTCCAGTTCACTTAGTTACGTTAAGCAGTACAGTTTTTGCTACAAGAGCTGACATTTTGGTGTAGTGTGGCGGTCACTCCTAAGCCTATGCATGGTTACGGGAACCCCTATCCCTGCATAATTGACGCTGGTTATCCAATCAAAACCATTATCATCATCTTTAAATGCGCTTTGCTTGCTAATGAGTGCAGACCTCAGAACATCAAAATTGCCCGGTCTGGAGCTCACACAGGAATATTTTACATGAAGGGGGTACAAGACTCTGACTAAAGTGGACAGTTAACCCATAATCCTGCTCACTCTCCACTGCTGAGCCAGTTGGCTAGGCTCATGGGTTCTGTCATCCCACTTGGAGGGTGGCGTTTATAGGTTTTGGGCGCTTTCACCTCTGTGCCAGATACAGTGGTTTGGGGGTGTGGGTTTTTTTAACGGGCACCCTGGTCATACCTTTATAATGGCTCCTGCAAACACTCATCTCTAGAAGTGACGCACATGGTTTCATCCCAAAGGGCATAGAAGTCATTCACATGCACTTTAGAGGAAGTTACACTTATATTGTGAGAGCAAAGAAAATTGCACAGTTATGGGAATGCTTTGCTCTGATTATCTTGAATCAAATATAATTTGTGATTTGTGATGGAGTAAATAAAAAAGTACCATGATGCACCTACACTGTTGCTAACATTGACATGAATTCATTGATTCAGTGACTGAGGGAGTTGGATGGACTTTCACAAAAATATGTCAGCACTCAGCAGCTTGCAACAAGAAACGTATACATGATTGACTTATAAGCTAAAGCTATTTTGACTTTCAAGAAAATATAAGATAAAACAATTTAGTTCCACTTAATGTAGTAGAGGTTTTCTGATATGCAATATATGACTTTTAACAGCAACCCCCATAGAGGTTGTTTAATCAACAACAGGCCACATGAGTGTCCTATAAGAGTTTTCTGTGGACCACACCTAAAGAACCTCCATAGTTTGTGGAGTCACAAACTATTTGAAATATTCTCTGACCTGTGGGTATCTATTAATAACAGCCCTACGTAATATTTCAGTGCTTTATAAATGAAGGATAATAGATCCTACCCCATAAATATTGCACAACATTGCCATAAAGATGTCAAACTTTCTTAACCCTTTCCCTGCTAAGGATGTAGAGTCTACGTCATGGCCTGTTCAACACTTAGGAGTCCAAGGACATCACCTGAATTCTGTTCCAACAACATCCTAAACTGTGGCACCTTAATACTCTTCTTGGTGTTGAAACTACCCCCAAAGTAGCCCAAGGGCACCAACAATGAAAGGTTTTACCTAAATAGGTAACATTTATTGACTGTTTAATTATTTTTTGAATATACTGTGTTGTAAGCATAATGTTAATATTATGACTTTTTATTCATATGGCCATATGGTTACAATCCTCTCTATTCACCTGCGTCCCGGCCGGCTCCATGACGACCGGGACATCACTTCCTGTTTTCGTCCCGGCCGTCACCTAGGCAATGGTCGGGAGGCTGTGTAGCGGGCGCGTCCTGGCATTAGGTTCAGCCGGGCGCGTGCGTAATTCCATTAAACTTTTATTAGGCAGCCCCTGTGGCTGATTACTCAGGCTGTTGTTCCCTCCTACCATTGGCCAGTGTCTGTATATTAGGCAGGGAGGGCTTAGCCTCCCTGTCGGTTATAGTTCTCAGTGCTGTGTACTTGTCTGCTCCTGTACCTTATTGAACCTGTTTCTATTTGGATTTCCTGTGTATGACCCTTGGCTTCGTTTATTGGACTGGATTGTTTGCCTGTTGCCCTGACCTTTTGCTTCGGCACCAAATTCTCCTTGTCTTCTGCCAGCCCTGACATCTTGCCTGACCCCAACCATGTTCCCTGCTTTGGACCCAGACCTCGGCTTGTTTTCTGACTATGCTAGATGCTGTTGCCCCGCTACTCTGTGCTACGGTACGTTCATACACCTGTACTACCTTGAGTATAAGACCTGGGGGCATCCGAGTACCTGTGAGCATAACGAGCTCTATGGGAAAGGCAAAAAAATAGAGGATAAGCGCTGATTCAACTGTAAAGATTAATTTAATACCCAAATTGTGGCCTAAAAGGCCTAATTAAAACACCACAGCTGACTAGCTAGCAAACAAAAGTTGGTAGTTCAGTCAAGATAGGAGTAACACCAATACTATTGCACAATATAATTAAATAAGTAAACTGGTGCACCAGTACATATAAAATGAACCTGTGTTACTGAATGTCAATGCATTCCATGCAAATATATACCACACTGAGGTCCGGACCAACAGGTGGATATGTAAACACATCCAAACTCCTATGCAGGGTTAGGTATAATAGGACTGTATAAAAACATTGAACATAACATGCAAAGTACTGATCAGGAAGATTCTCATGGATAATCAAGTATAAGCATTGAATCTGACTCCGACGTTAGTAAACATATTAAACAGCCAACCAAGGTGAAGAAAGATTGAAATCTGTCACATGGAGTATAAGCAGCAGTTGAAAATGTGCAGATGAGATAACAAGTCAGTTAGTAGTCACCGATTTAGACATACAGTCATTCAGCGTTAGGTATTCATATTCCTGGTTAAAAAACCTATATAGAATTGAGCCTGTTAATCCGGCACTCAAATGCAGCAGCCGCCTAACTCCAATCATCAGATATAATAAGCCATCCGTGGTAGGCTAAATAATAGAAACCATATAACCATATGGCTAAACTCCTCAAACGAACTGAAATTTTGGTGTCGAGTTAAACGTAGATTTACTTAGCTTATACAGTCTTTAGGAGTCTTCCACAGTTTGCAGCTTGATATATAGTAATCAACAACTCCGTGGATGCAGGAGAGAGATATTCCAATGATCCAGCGCACAATACCCCGGGGTAAGGCAGGCGGGGTTAGCCAGTCAGCTGATAACAGAGCAACCAATCTGACGCGTTTCTCTGGATGATCCGGCTTCATCAGAGGAATGGTGGGTATTTCAAAAGCATGTTGATTTATAGTCAAAGCAAGTCACATGACTGGGAGTAGTCACATGACCGGGAATGATATAATAAAAAGAAGTGATTCAGATTGTCCTCATATGCGTATGGCTAAACAACAGCCAGACAATCAAACACTCCGAAGCAGGAGTGAACGAACAAAACCAATCAAAATAATAAGTTAATATACATATGTGTATGTGAACATACACCTTTGTACACTTTACTAAAACAACCTAATACAAAAAACTTTAATAAGTATACAGAATTATTAAAAACAAAATTTGTGATAAGGAGAAATAAAATTAAAATATAAAACTAATATATTGTCGCAATCCCGAATGTCTAAAGAAACCTAAAATGAGTGTAATAAGCTAATACCTGTATCCCCATTTATTAAAGTATCTCGTTCAAACCATGAGGTACAAGAGTGTCCAGCCTAAATATCCAATAGGCCTCCCTCCGGCAGAGTAAATTGAATCTGTCGCCCCCACGAGGGGTGGCTTTCACCTGTTCAATAGATCTTACTTGAAGTTTATCCAAACCCCCTATCTTACAGGAATTTACATGAATAGATAGACTATGTGATTTTATATTTTTAAGAATGTTGCGACGATGTTCAGTAAACCGTGATGCTAAAAGGCGGATAGTGCGTCCCACATATTGTTGTCCACACCCACAGTTGATAAGATAAACAACAAAGTTAGACTGGCAGTTTAAAAATTGTTCGATCGCAAACGTGTGATTAGAATGTAAGGATGTAAAGGACATGCATTTATGTTCAACAAAATTGCATGTGAGACATCTTGTTCTACCACATTTATAGAATCCCTTTGGTTTAGTTTTCAGCCAGTTATTCGTGGATATGGCACCTGACAATTTGGCAGATTTCTCTAATCTAAAGAAGCTTGGTGCCAGATGTTCCTTCAAATTACGGGCTCTTCTAAATATGACGTTGTTCCCCTGACTTATTAGTGGGCCCAATAAATTGTCAGACTCAAGCATTACAGAATTCTTTTTAATAATGTTCTTAATTTGGCGTGCATAACTATTATGTTGGGTAATGAAGACCATGGCTCGGTCTTCTTGATATCTAACTTTATCTTTTTTCGACCTTTTTGGTGATTGTGAAAGGAGATTCTCCCTGTCAAGTACATTAACCTCATCAATGGCTTTTTTCAGTATCTCATCCGGATACCCTTGTTCTACAAACGACTGATAAAGGGTCCTTGTGTGTTTCTCAAAGTCACCTTGGGTTGAACAATTTCTTTTCATTCTTAAAAATTGGCCTTTGGGAATATTATTCCTCCAGGCCCTGGAATGATCACTCTCATAATGGAGGAAGCTGTGCGCATCCACTGGTTTTGAAAAAGTTTCTGTTTGAATAATATTATCAGTTATGTAGAGTGTAACATCCAAAAAATTTATGGATGTATAGCTATGGGTACTCGTGAACCGGAGACCAAATTCATTATTGTTAAGATGAGTGAGAAAGGAAAATATAGAAAAATCGTCCCAATCCCAAATAAAAAATAAGTCGTCGATATATCTGCCATAGAGGACCAGGTTCGCCCCAAATGTGGAATTCCAGACAAAGAGATCTTCAAATTGTCCCATGTATAAATTCGCAAAACTTGGGGCAAACCTGGTCCCCATGGCCGTGCCCAGTGTCTGTAGAAAAAATTGATTAGTAAACAAAAAATAATTGTGTGTAAGAATAAATCTAATCGGCGACAAAATAAATTCACATAGCAGACGATCCATGTCTGAAGTCAGGATAAAATTAGACACTGCTTCAATGCCTTTATCGTGTGGAATGTTTGAGTACAATGACTCAACATCACACTTCAAAAATTGGTATGTCTTTTTCCAACACACCCCTTGTAGAAGTTTGAGAAAAGACATGGTATCTCTGATATGGGATTTAAGAGAACAAACAAAAGGTTGAAGGTGTGAGTCAACAAAAAAAGATAGGTTGCTAGTCAGGGACCCTACACCAGAAATAATAGGTCTACCTGGGGGTTTGTGCAGGGATTTGTGAATTTTTGGCAAATGATAATAGGTTGGGATCACTGGGTATTGTGAGAACAAAAACCAAAATGTCTCCTTTGAAATAACGTGATCAGCCAATACCAAATCCAGAAAATCACGTAGTTCTTGTTGGAACTTAAACGTAGGGTTATCTGGCAACTGAATATAGAATTTTGAATCTGTAAGCTGTCTCATGGCCTCCATCGTGTAGTCGTCTATATCTTGAATGACTACCCCACCCCCCTTATCGGCCGGCTTAATAATGATCGCTGGATCCTGCATTAGGTCTTTGATGGCCTTTCTCTCAAGGGGGGATAGGTTGTCTCTCAAGGAGATTTATTTGCTTTATCACACAGTCTCTTAAAATCACCCATAGTAGCCTTATAGAAACTTTCTACAAAAGGACCTTTGAAATGTAAGGGATAAAAGCTAGAGGGATTTTTAAACAGGTTCGTCGGTAAGCTCACAGGCTGAGTGTCACTCATGTCAAAAAATGTTTTATATATGGTGGGCTCATCCTGTAGGTTCTCGGAATCAAGGGACTCTAGAATTTGTAGGGCTGACAGATCATCATTATTAAGTATTATCTGTGACCCTTCCTCTCCATTCTTTTTGAGGGCTTTCATGGCAAAATATTGCTTCCTGCTGAGGGTCCGCATGTATTTGTTTAAATCTACAAATAAACTAAAAAGATTAGGTTTTGATGCCGGGGCAAATTTAAGGCCCTTATTGAGTAACCTCAGCTCAGAATCTGACAGGAGTTTGTTCTTTGACAAATTGAAAATACCTTTAGTATTCAAAATCAACGAATACTTCTTATTCTTAGTGACTCCTCCTCTATGTCCTCTAGTTCTACTTCTCTGTATCTTTTTATAGGTAGAGGTAACCCTCTTCCCTCTATAGTTTGTACATATGTTGGACCTTTTGGAGGATCCCCTAAAAAAGAGGATGAAGGCATAGAGGGTATGCCAGAATGAGTATTACAGGATTTAGGTGACATTCTATTACTAGTCTCAGTAACTTCTGCCAGCGAATCGTCAAATGGTCTTTTGGGTCTTGCTCCCTCAAGACTTCTATCCCTTGTATCGGGCATAGAGACACTCTTATGATACTTGTCAAATCTATTTTGTTCTACCGGACTATCATTAAAGTATTCTTTCTTGTTCCTATTATTATAGGGAACAGACGGTAACCCAGACCTGTTATTTACCGACCTGGTATGGAAGTTGTCTCGTTTGTTCCAGGGGGTATTCCTAGAGTGATTAGATCTAGGTCTAGTGTCCCTAGAATGACCGGACCTAGATCTATCTGATCTTGTTTCTCTAAATAGATGTTTATTGAAGGATCTCACTCTATCATAGGAATAGTCCTCTCTATCCCTCATAAGCTTTCCATCTTTCCGCTTTAACAAGGTTTTTTCACAGTCCTCTATTCTTTTGTTAATTTTGGAATCGTGTTCATTAAAACCTGCTTCATTTGCATATTCTTTAAGTGCAACTTGATTATTGTTGATCTCTATTTCTAATTGGTCAATCTTCTTATTTCTATGTTTAACTAAAAGTTTCATCAAATCAAATGAGCAAGTGTCCAGAATAGAGGATAAGCGCTGATTCAACTGTAAAGATTAATTTAATACCCAAATTGTGGCCTAAAAGGCCTAATTAAAACACCACTGCTGACTAGCTAGCAAACAATAGTTGGTAGTTCAGTCAAGATAGGAGTAACACCACTACTATTGCACAATATAATTAAATAAGTAAACTGGTGCACCAGTAAATATAAAATGAACCTGTGTTACTGAATGTCAATGCATTCCATGCAAATATATACCACACTGAGGTCTATGGGAAAGGCGGCTGCTAAAAGTGAAGACCTCTCCATCTGGTTCTACAGGTTTATGATTAGACCATTAGCCGTAACACATATTATATAGACGTTTGCAATATATGCCTATAGTTACAGTATACACTATGCATGTAGTACACAGTTATTCAATGTAAATAAATATATATATATTTTCTACTCTAATACTTCTCTACAGTAGCAAAAACACTGAAATCTGTATGAAAGATTTGTTTCTGCCGTTTCACATTGTTCAGGTTTATTGAGAGGTTATAAATTCTTTGCCTCTTGTACTACAGGCCACTGCCAAGACAGAGTGATTTTGGCCCGTGAATGGCTTACCTTGATAGTAGTTGATCTAATGTGTTTTTTGGCTAAAAACCCATCTTGCATGAAGAGTGAAAAAGAAAATAAATTATGTGAGGGCTATGAATACATTGCATTTAAATGCAGTAGAAGGCACTCTCAGCAGTTTAGGAATGAATACAAATGTACTTATGATGCATATAAAAATGATGTTAAAAAAAAAAAATGGAAAAAAAAAACAGGGACAACAACATTATTATAAAGCAGCACACGCCAAAATGGACTGGGATATATTAGACTGTTCAGAATAAAAGATAAAAGCAATTGAGCTTGTACAGTCATAATTTAACATTTCTAAAAATGAAATCATGTCAGATATTTCTTGTTTTGTTCCAGAATATCTCAATGAGAGCCAGGGCAGCAGTTCTTGCATGAAGGGTACAAGACTGCACAGGCCTTTGGGATAGAGACCGGTGGATTTTAAATGCATCAAAGTCTAACGTTATTGTGTTGAGGTTGCTGGTGATTCTTTGTTGATGGTTAAAGGACAACGACATCCAAAGTGTGAGGTTCCTTGGTCTGGGTTCAGTGGACAGCACGGTGGCTCATTGGTTAGTACTTCTGCCTCACAGCACTGGGGTCATGAGTTTGTTTACCAACCATGGCCTTATATGTGTGGAGTTTGTATGTTCTCCCCGCGTTTGCGTGGGTTTCCTCTGGGTGCTCCGGTTTCCTCCCACACTCCAAAAACATACTGGTAGGTTAATTGGCAGCTGACCAAATTAACCCTAATCTGTCTGTGTATGTTAGGGAATTTAAACTATAAGCCTCAGTGGGAAAGGGACTGATGTGACTCACAAATTGTCCCTGTACCTCGCTGCAAAATTGGTGGCGCTATTTAAATAAAAATGATGATGATGATTGGTATAGAGTTTACAACGTCTTTGTCTAATATTTTGTTATTCAAACATGTCCACGTTACTTCAGAAGAGGTCACATTCCGTGGTAGACTAATACATTCTGTTGCCCAACATGACAACTAAAATGCCACCTGTCTATAGTAAAGCGTATAACTGTTGTGCATTATCAGCTAAATTTAACAATAAAGTTATAATATTATGAAGAAAGGAAAAAACATTCATTCAGACCAGGGTGTATATCCCTTGAAAATATTTTTTCATGAATCATTTTCAATATGCCTCTACTTTTTGAAATTGAACATAAGTAACGTAAAAACGTACTGACAGGCAACATTGTTTTATTGCTACATTATTTATGTAATGTTAAAATGAATGGAAACGTGAAATGTGGTGGCATTTAGAGGACAAACGGGTTGAGCATATGTGATGCCTGGCGTGTGTAATTTAGTAGTGTCAGAAGGGTGTCATAATTTACTGGTCTCTATTTGTCTTTCTTATTGATGGGGGGAAAAATGTAACTGACAACTGCAACAATAACTCAGACAGTGGTAACAAGAAAATATGTTTAAATTCGCAAACACTTCCTAAATCCTGCTGTCTGAGACATTTGCTCAGTCTACCCCATTAGAGGATGGCTCCTGAGATAACACATAGGGCACTCAAATAAAATTCACTTATGTTAATTATTCATAGGCCCTGTGAGGAAATGTAGAAAACATCATTGGGTGAAATAGGACATAGCTCTTCCATATTCTCTCCTCGAGCAGTGCCGGATTGCCGGCCAGGCAATATAGACATCTGCATAGGACCTGCGGCTCTATGGGGCTGAGATTCTCAAGCCCACTAACTGGTGGCAAGCAAAGGTGATGAGACATTTGCCATCATACCAAATCTGGGCCCCCAAGAAAGGAAGTCAGACAGGGATGTCTAAACTTTCTATTGTCACCTCCTCTTACTTGTGAGGTGTCTGAAGGTTCTAGCGTCATTTAATACTAAGAGTGCACCTCTACATTGTACACAATGGAGGAAAGTATGCATAGCACTAAACAACCCTGAAGCCTTTGTAAATTAAAAATAAAATGAAATAGGGTAAGCTGGGCCCCTCAGTGCCCACTGGTCCCTAGGCAGGAGCCTATGTTGCCTAATGGATGATCTTGTCTCTGAACCGCGTCTCTTGCACTTGGACATAAATAATTTTGATACAATCAATATTTGACCAATCTTCTGCTGATTTGATCAACAAGAATTTGGCATCATTCAGCAAAACATGAAATGAAGAGTTGTGGTTTATCCATTAATTCATTCTTTTTCTGCAGTGAATGACTGAACAATCACGCAGAGTGCTGGGAGGTGGAACTAGAAGTATAGTTTGGATGTAATTTATATTGTCTAACACTTTCTTGGAGTCTCAGTGCTGGAAGTAAGTGGTAGAGAAAAGTGATGGGATTTTGACATTCAGTAATTACCAAATCACTACTCATCATCATCATCACCATTTTTATATAGCGGCACTAATTCCGCTAATTTATGGAGACATCTGTAGATAGTGGACAATCCAAAAACCACTAGGCCTGAGAATGTTCAACAAGCCTTTGAAGTGGGAAACTGGCAAATATATATTGATGTCAGGGCCGGTGCTACCATTAGGCGCCTAAAACAGTAGACATAATATCTCTCATCCAGAGATCTTGTGAATGACCAAAATCGGGCCACCAATCCATTCTTGTGCTATACTTTGCTGTATATTTCTTCAGAAGTAATGATTACATATGTAGAAAGAGCAATAAGGCTTGCTGTAATATATGGATGAATTAATAGAGCGCTTTATACAGTTATTCATGTTGTGACTTCGTTGTGTGGAGCAGACTGATGCGGAAATATGGCAGCGAGCATGTTATTTTTTTTTGTTTTCTGGGTAAACAGAAAGAGACATAAAGTACAAATAAAACTAAATATGAGATTTAGTTCTAGTACTTAAAACTTATGTCCCATCACTCACTGGACAATATGAGTGTGCGTGATACTTATGAAACGGATGTTGGTTTAGGAGAGATTTTATTAGAAACGTGAAAGTGCCTTAAAGAAACTCAGACTGTCGGGGGGGGGGGGGGTGTGGACACCACAGAAAAGGGGTTAGCAGTGTTTGGAGCTTGAGTGTGATAAGTGTGAGATTTTGGGGAATAGTACTGAAGAGTTATATGATTTCTGAAGGAGAGTATGTGGCCTTCTAGTCAATTTAACTCCTTTTCCATCCATAAGGGACCAGGAATATCTAGAAATGTATAAAACAGCAGGGTATATATTTACTAAACTGTGGGTTAGAAAAAGTGGAGATGTTACCTATAGCAACCAATCAGATTCTAGTTATCATTTATCTAATACATTGTACAAAATGATAGTTAGAATCTGATTGGTTGCTATAGGCAACATCTCCACTTTTTCAAACCCGCAGTTTAGTAAATATATACCCAGAAGTTCTATTAGCACCAAATCGCCTGCATTTGGATACAAGTTTTCAAAATTAAAACATTTCTGTGGATTGGAAATGAAATGACAGTGTGTCTTTTCCTTCTCGTTATCTCATTCGTTCATCTCTCTTTTGTGTGGGTCTATAAATCTAGACGCAGTCCGTATTTAACGCTCTTGCTTCTCCCAATCCCCCAATCTGTAAACCCTGCCATTTTGCACTTTGGGGGTCAAACTAGGCACACAAGCAAAACAACAACCAGGTGAATGATGCCACCATAGAGTAGTTCACACGGCACCTCTTTAGTTTTTTGCATCGTAGCTAAGTGCTCAAGTCATCCGATCTCAAGAGGGTTCTACTAATAAATTCAATATTTATGACAGAACAAGCAAAGTCTTTTCTTTGTTCGAAATCATGTTGTTGCCAACACATTGCATTTTATTTTGTATCGTGTTTTTCTTTAGTCAGTCATACAGCAAGAAAAGGAAACATATCAAAGAGTTTTTGGTAAAAATTCTTGACAATGTTCAAGCATTATAACACATACATCGGTACATAGCACAGCGATTTGCCTGTGTATTTCTAGATGTAAGTAGGTGAAGGGGTAAATGGCAAGTATGGAAAATAGCTGTGGTTGGCAACAAATGATCATAATAAATACACCAATCCTAGGGCATGGGGCCCCTAAGCAAATAACAGTCGCGCTCCATCCATAGAGGTGTTACCCTAGTACGATCCAGAAAGAATGTGTCTGAGTGACTGTAATACATGTGACATTTGTTGGTGATTGGCTTCTTTAAGTTCCGGGCACTGCGATTGGTTGATTCTCCAGTGAGTGCTATTTACTTGGTGATTTTTGGGTAAACCAGCATTGATTTGAAAATTACTTTGCCAACAACTAACCTATGAAATTTACCCAAATTTCAGAATCGGATGAATCGACCCATTGGTGTAAATGTCACGAAATACAACTGTGAATCCCCATTTGGCTGCAGGACGATAACTGAGTGTGTGGTTAGATAAAGCAGTAATGGGGATTGCAGCCTACAGTAATAAGAATACGATCATAAGTCAAAAGAGATATTATTAAACAGAGATTAGACTGAGTCAGGTTTGGAGATAGTCCAGGACTAATGATTTAAGAAAACCCTTTACCTCTGTGGTCATGTGGGTTAATGTTGTTTGTCATAAACTAGCTAGAGGAATATAAATACCTTCAGTTCTATCAAGGCTCTTGGTACAATATTTATAGTGAAGAGTTCATAGTCTCCTTCTAAGCCCAACTCAATATAACCCTAATGAAAATCACTGTCAGTCAATGTCACAGTTTATCTCCCTCTCTTTAGTCCCCATATAGAAGAGATATAAATAGTGCTGACTAGATAACCATGAGACTGAAGACTTGCTGGAGATCCTGGTTCCAATACCCATGTCAACTCCTTGCGACCTTGACTAACTGACCTGTAATCTATGTATCCCAGGCACCGAAACTATAACTATGTTTTGGGCAGGGAAAGTTTTAATGAAAAATTAAATGTTCAAAATATTGTAAATTTTCAGTCTGTAACCTAAAGTTTTGTTACTTCTATCATTAAGATGTGACTCTAAATGATGACACTAACAAGCTTTTAGTAGACTCTTCCACATAACTATTCCACATACTGACTATTTTAACTCTCTGTCATTGCTATCACCTTCGATAAACTCTCACCGCTTGCACCCAGTATATCCTGAATGCTGCAGATAGGATCTTTCACGCCCTGAAAGATTCCTCCTCTGAAGTCACAGTGGTTATCAGTAACAGATGATTCTGATGTCTGATATTCCAGCTGCTAAGATGACCAGTATGGATTTAATAGCGCACCTGATTGATTGTCTGCAGCTTAGTTCATATTTCATTACACACCTCCAATCCTGCATAGTACTAGTATTCATCAATGAAACGTCAGCTCCTTCTCCTCTCCTTAGTATATTAGGCAACATTGGGTGTTCCAGATGATGGACCACCAGCAACTACACATTACTCGGTTATGTCCCAAAGAGGAATACCTTTTAAATCATAATGCAGACTCAAAATGCAATTCAATTCGTTTTCCTTTTCTAAATATGAAAACATATCTTTAAATCCCGCCCAAGATTTACGCATCAACTGGTATCTTCCTCCTTTCTCGACAGTTCTTGCCACGTATGCCGTCGTGGGCTCTGGGGGTACATATTACATCTGACTCTCCCCCTATCTCTATTCCTGCCTTACCATAGCAAACTTATTGAATTCATGTGTCTAATATCTGTATATAATATGTATTTTATTCCTCTGCTTTGTCTTCATAAATTAAAATGATGTGGAGTATATGAAAAAATGTATTCCTTACCGTAAATTATAAAGATATTATAAGTCACTGAAGGGTTCTATGATCGTAGAAAGACATAAGGCAGAACGTCTTTATACGGGCCACAGACATATGAGGTGACTTCTTATATCCACAATGATTAACACTCGGGAGACATTATTCCTTATAATACACAGGATTATCTAATGAACACTGAAGTGATGGCACCAAAATTCACCAATTTTGGCAATAAAATCAGAAATGAACTTTATTCAGATATTTTAAAGGAATTTGCACACATATTAGCATCATCTGTGTGCTATACATAAAATGATAAATAATGATTATTATTATTACAAACCTCACTATCTAATGGAAGGATCTGTAGGAAGTAGGACCTAAGTAGAGTGTGAATGTTCTGGCAGGAGGGTCTTAATAAAGCTTTGTCTACTTGTTGTCCAGCAGTCGTTCGCATATTGTTCATTCTGTAATCACCGGCGCTTATAGGTAATTGAACAAATAAATACTGGACATCAAATGCAGCAACTCAATAGAGGAAGTGCAAACCCTCTAATAAACATACATAAGATACAAAAAGAGCAGATTTGCGCAAGAGATGCCGATATATTGGAAGATAGAACATGCATGCAATAATAAAAAAGCGGAGAAACCAGCTATCTTGATAAATCTTATACTTTACTACATATAAACATATAGTTAAAAACAATCTTAAAGGATAACTAAGTAAATCCTGATGATCTCATGTATGGTTTTCTCAGAGACTCATAAAGACCTATAAATAGGCAACGTCCAATGGATAACTCTATGTAATCAAAGAATCCAGATAATTCCACAGATTGTTCATATAAACATACTTACTGTGCAAGGCGTCTGCATCCAGGGCTCTCCGTCGATCTGCATAGGCAGTGACTTGCTGGTCCTGTGAATAAAAAATTAAATAAATAAATAAATCTCATTAACAAATCTGTGGATTTACAGTTCACACAGTTCTGATATTTACCTGGTGGACAATAGTCACAGATTAGTCGAATAAACTGGTCGTAGTCAAGAACACTTTTTTTTCTACATACACACATTGTAAAATATAACTTACAAGTTAACCCGTGCATGATACTCATGCATTCTAGTCAAATCAAGCTACTTAAGGTGTTAAAAAGGTTCTTGTCATGCATTTGGGGCTAGGCCAGGCCTCCTCAGGGGAAGAGCGTTACTTCCCGACGTAAGCGCCCTTTTTTAACGTGGTTTTGTCCACATGTCACCACCTCATCATTTTTCTCCATCACCTTATCCTTCATCTTTATCGCCACATCTATCCAGATGTCTATCCAGACACAGGGATCTCTCTCAGCGGTCCTGAGTATCACACTCCTCTCGCTCTGTCACCCCGGCAACCACCAACCACTCCCCACTGTCACCCCCGGCAACCACCAACCACTCCCAACTGTCACTTCTCCTTCAAGAAATATATATATATATATTTTTTAAATCTTTATAAACACTTTTAACAATTAACAAATTAAATAAACAAATTAAAAACATCTTAGTATACCAAATTTCAGCCCTTTCTGAGTTTTTTTCCCACACACACTAAGAATTTAGTAGGTCAGTGTATAACTCCACCCAGCAGGGGGCGCTGCAGCAAATTTCAGCCCTTTCTGAGTTTTTTTCCCCACACACACACACTAAGAATTTAGTAGGTCAGTGTATAACTTCGCCCAGCCGGTGGCGCTGCAGCTTGTTTTTTTTGTTTTCCACACACAGACACACGCCACTAGGCTTTTATATAGTAGATATTTGTTGAGTAGTGATGTCACTAATGTCACATGACCCTTTGTGAGAGTTCTGTGCGAGAATGTATACCCATCAGTGAAGGTAAAAAACACCCGAAAATGAAGATCACCGCCCACGAGAAACCTGTTCTGTTGTAAATTGAAACGTGTGTATTATAAGGAAGAATGTAACCCCCCCTCAACTACTGTAAAGTGGGAGGGTAATAGACTGAGTCACCATATAAGCGCAAGGGGTGTGGTTCTATTCTGAACATAACTTGCACACAACATACGGTTTAAAAACGAGCATGGAAGTTGAGCACAGTTCAGACTCTATTCAAACCGAAGCGGATCTCAAGAACTACACAACTTACATGATTAAATACATGAACAACTCTAAACAGCATGTTCATTAATACAAATATGGACTGTTGCCTTTCTTTTAAATATTTTTTTTTTTAACATTAAATGCATAAATCAAGATGCCTATGATGTGTACTGTATATACAATGCATTTTATGGTACTTGCATACACATGTTCTGTGCTAGCTAGTAGCATGCATATGTGTACTTTTTATAAGAAATATTATGCTGCATCAGTCGTCACTATCAAACAGTTTTTATACCTGCAATGTAGCTGCAGCAAATGATACGGCTGAAACCAGGCGTACTTACGAAAAACCCCTTTTTTATTGCACAGCAATACTATTCTTATAGCACACACATTTTTTTATTGTTTGTAATCTCAGATATACATTTTGTAGGAGCTTCTGGAACTCTAGATGACTGTATACAAACTTTTTATATTTGCATATTAAGTTCTGTTGGGGAAGAGCATCTCGCTGTGACATCAGAGCATGTGCCTTGACTGTGACATGAAACTATATTTATCTACCATGCTGCATTATATGCAAAGTTCTCAAGATGCTGAACGGTAACTGTCTCTCCGATGTGACAAAGATGCCTGTGGCTGGTTGGACCAACATAGTGTTTGTATCCTGCATGCACTGAGCTAACAATTGCAGAGAAGATAAATCAGATGGAAAATTGCAGTATTAGGGAACAAACCAGACAGTCCCAAAGTGGCATAATAGTGTCTGTTGCCCAAAGCAATAAAACACAACAACAGTGCTTCAAGGAAAGAGGCTGAGGAGAGAGGTATTGATACTACTTCTAACCTAAACCTCAGAAGCTCCATGTTCTATTGGTAAATATGTACGTGTGGGTTCGAGGACAGGTAACATAGATCTCTCATTCTCCCCGAGGGGACATCATACACTATTATACCTATTTTCAAGGCTCCACCTTCTTGTAACATTTGCAGGAACTGCGAGGGGCACTACTTGCGTCCTACTTTTAATTCAGTATAAATGCATTATAAACAAAGCAATAATTATTAGACAACATAATACTAATAAATACCGTATAACCACAGAGGAACATTGTGCGAGACGCCTCCCGGCACTTTTCAGTCCGGTGTAAATCTGACCCATCTCCATTGCCCCTTCCAGGCCGACCACTTCCAACAGTTGATCGCTTAGATCTGAAATGACAAAACACAGCAATGTTTAAATCCAAGAATTAAACTGATACATTAGTTCATAACAACATTTCTGAAGGAATGTCGGGCATAGTGTCAATATTCATAGGATCCTAAATATTTGAACTGTAGCACTATAAGGAGGGATGACAATTAAACATTGGATTAAATGTATCTCCTCTAATCTCACTATATATCTATTGTACATTTACTTGTTCATATTACTATGTAGGACCCTCCCTCTGTCTGTCCATTGAAGGTTTGGCCAACACCGCTACAACATAAAAAAAACCAAAGTAAATACATCGGTAGCCATGTGTTTTTAATAAACCCACTCACATGAATCACAGTGTTTTGTATAGATCAAATAGAGTGATATTAGACTCTGTGAAACTAAAAAGAAATTAAGGCAAAATTATCAGCAAGACCCAAATGTGGACTAAATTATGAAATTTTAATACAAAAAATCCCAAAGTGCAGCAATTAGCTAATTTGTTATTGTGATGTTTGCATCTATGTTAAATAATAATAAATTAAAATACCCCACTCTGTGTATTTATGAATTTAACAATGTGCATTAGTATGAAATAATATTTATTATTGTACAAGTACATTAAGTAGAAGTTACTAACAACATATTTGACGCTAAATTACATGTATCTAATTAAATATAAGTAGTTATTATTCTATATATGTTTCACTGGGGTAAGAACAGGGCAGTTCTTAACATGAGGTGAAGTGAGAGCCTCTATTAAGGTGGCAGAATACTAGGGGAAGCAGATAGGTAGAAGAGTTCTTGTGTCCCTTCCAGATATTAACAAGGTTCTTGTGTCCCTTCCAGAAAGATAAACGGCTCTTGTCTCCCTTCCAGAAAGATAAACCGTTCTTGTCTACCTTCCAGAAAGATAAACGGCTCTTGTCTCCCTTCCAGAAAGATAAACCGTTCTTGTCTACCTTCCAAAAAGATAAATGGTTCTTGTCCCTCTTCCAGATAGACGGTTTTTGTCTCCCTTGTCTCCAAGGTTCTTGTCTCCCGGTTCTTGTGTCCCTTCCTACAAGGTTCTTATCTCCCTTCCAGAAACATACAAGGTTCTTGACTCCCCCCAGATAGATACAAGGTTCTTGACTCCCTTCCAGATAGATACAAGGTTCTTGTCTCCCTTCCAGATAGATACAAGGTTCTTGTCTCCCTTCCAGATAGATACATGGTTCTTGACTCCCTTCCAGATAGATACACGGTTCTTGTCTCCCTTCCAGATAGATACACGGTTCTTGACTCCCTTCCAGATAGATACACGGTTCTTGACTCCCTTCCAGATAGATACACGGTTCTTGTCTCCCTTCCAGATAGATACACGGTTCTTGACTCCCTTCCAGATAGATACACGGTTCTTGACTCCCTTCCAGATAGATACAAGGTTCTTGTCTCCCTTCCAGATAGATACACGGTTCTTGACTCCCTTCCAGATAGATACACGGTTCTTGTCTCCCTTCCAGATAGATACACGGTTCTTGACTCCCTTCCAGATAGATACACGGTTCTTGTCTCCCTTCCAGATAGATACACGGTTCTTGACTCCCTTCCAGATAGATACACGGTTCTTGTCTCCCCTTCCAGATAGATACACGGTTCTTGACTCCCTTCCAGATAGATACACGGTTCTTGACTCCCTTCCAGATAGATACACGGTTCTTGACTCCCTTCCAGATAGATGCAAGGTTCTTGACTCCCTTCCAGAAACATACAAGGTTCTTGTCTCCCTTCCAGATAGATACAAGGTTCTTGACTCCCTTCCAGATAGATACAAGGTTACTGTCTCCCTTCCCTCACCAATACCTCTGTAATGAGTGCCTCACACAGTCGCTACATGAGGAAACGCCTGGTGACATACAAACCGATCACTGTGTGCTGCCTTCTGCAGTGACTGTATAAGGAGCACATATTCCTGACAGTCAAAGCAGAGAGGCAAAGGGAAGGGTACATACTTTTGCTTCCTGTCCAGTTCCTGTGGGAGTGGTCAGTCACTGCTACATTCCTCATACAGGAATTGCACAGTGATACATTTGTGTCACACGACCATTCTACTGAGAAATAATCATGTGCATTCTTAC
This sequence comes from Mixophyes fleayi, assembly GCF_038048845.1. NCBI lineage: Eukaryota > Metazoa > Chordata > Amphibia > Anura > Limnodynastidae > Mixophyes > Mixophyes fleayi. Next base: position 266,768,866 of record NC_134406.1, read on the forward strand.
TTTTTCTTCAATTGCAGCCAGTTCACCAGGGAAAGTAAGCAAGAGATATTGACATAAATGTTATTTGGTTTTATGTCAAAAGCCAGAGTTAGCTTTAATATATAATAATATAATTGTAACTACATTTACTGCCAGGGTAATATGTAACAAGAAATAGGTAAATTTTGTACAATATTTTTTCAATAAACCACAAAGTAGAATAGCTAGAAATGGCTGGGCCCTATAGGGAAAATTAGCGGGCCCCTGTTCTGCCAATGAAGTCACTATACGACCCTTCTCCAATCTTAGACAGACATTGCACTAAAGGCATCTTTGCCAGTCTGACACAGGTTCCTGAACTATATATACATTCTTTTATGCTATGTCTGCTTCTGCATCTGCTCACAGCCAAACCGAGGGGGTCCTTAGGGATCTGTACTTCCTGTGGCTTCTCTCTATGGGATTCTATGACTATAATTACTCTCATGAATCCATTTTATGAGATCATTGCTGCGGTGCTCACATGTACTTAGGTCACTTTCCCTAATAAAACTAATTGTTTTCCAGGACTTATCATTTCCAGCAGACTTTTTCATTTTACTTAAAAAGCCACCACTTTAATGCAAATCTTTGCATCTGTTGCCAGTTCAGATGCACCTACAGCCGGCAGTAACAACAAAACGTATTAATATCAGTGAATTACAAGTGATCTGCAGCAGACGACTGCAGTAACTGAGGCTTTAAGCCCCTCTTTGCAGACTATTTTTAAGGCGAGGCATTGTGAAGCTTTTGTGAATGATGATTTTGCTGGGTTTCACAGTCAATGAGTGGTTACAGTGTGTGGGAATGTTTTCACAGCTCTGTGTCTCTTTTGGCCTCTTCCATAAACTAAGCCACTTCACGTGTCTCCTCCTATTAGTGCCATGAGTAAACAAAGCATGCTCTCATGAATGAGGGACTGATGTCAGCACATTGTGAATGGCGTACACAGTACATTTGACCTCTTGCACTCATTCTTGATGTTGGGATAAAAGTCTCTGGGGAGATAGGCCAACCCACTTCCTTCTATCGCTTCAGCTGCAAGTCAATGAGCGGCCTCTGATTTTCTCTTTCTTTTCGGTAACCAAACTATACATCATCTAACAACGATTTATATTGTTTAGATCCTATGGTATGAACCTAAAAAAGCAATTAATCTTGTTATTTATTTCATTACACAAAAATATCTAGTCTGATTGTACATTGTTTTGCTATGATACATCTCATCTTAAATGGTTCACTTAGAGTACATTTTTATATATATATCAAACATGTAAAGTTTGCAGATCAGTCATTTGTTGACTGGTTGCATTGGGGATCGCTCATATGTAAGTTTGCAGAGTACTTCCAGTTGATACGTCAGAACTAAATTCTATATTATGCAACTAAAAAAATTAAGACTATGGGGTATATTTACTCAGGGCCATCTTTTCCATTGGGCACGATGGGCAGGTGCCCCGGGGCCCCACGGGCAAGGGGGCCCCATAGGCAGGGCTCTTAATTAGAATAAATAATCCTGCAAAAGAAAAAACCTGCAAAAAAACCCTTCAAGGGTCACTGAGCAAGTACATCTATCTATCTCTATCTCTATATATCTATATCTATATCTATATCTGTATCTTTATACATCTATATCTATATCTATATATATATATATCTATCTATATCTATCTATCTCTCTCTCTCTCTCTCTCTGTATATATATATATATATATATATATATATATATATATATATATGTAGGGGCCCAGTGCACTGCTTTGCCCAGGGGCCCATAATGTTGTTAAGATGGCCCTGTATTTACTATGTGGACCTGACAATTCCTGGTGCTTTGAAGTAATTTTTATAATTGCACTTTTATTAAAGACAAAGCCCATCGGGTTTTTTCTTTAATAAAATTGTCGTTTAAAGAAAATAACTTGAAAGCGCCGGGAATCAGCAGTTCTACGGAACCGCCGTATAGTAAATATACCCCTATATTTCAAAACAGTAGCCAAATGTACTAGTGTCCCAGCCGATATGCAGGTGTAGGTATGTAAATGTCTTAAATTAAGCAAACGTGCTAAATCCAATGAAAAAGGAAACAGAAATATATGTGGAACTAGGGATTTTTTGGCTTGCTAGCTACTGTAGTACTATAAGTCCTAGCATGTCCTCTAAGCCACCCTGGAGCTTGTATTTTTACTAGAGCTGGAGAGACCCAAGTTGCATGCACATGTTGCTTGGCTGATGATGCTGGAGAGATGTCTAATGGGACTGACCTCACCTGTGGGAATGCTTCTTGGAACCTCTGTCAAAGTCTAGCCCCACTTCCCCACCGCAACAGTAACAGGACAGTGAAGCCGCCCTTGTGACTGTCAACTTCACCGTGGACCTTGCTGTTTTAATGGTGGGGGAGGGTGGTATCATTGCAGGTACACAGCGTGACACATTGACACACTATGTACACCGTGACATGCTAAGGCCATAGATGGCACAGCCAGTATTAGTGCAGCCATCGCTCAACTTGCCACCAATATGGCTACCACCCGGTGGTCATGCTAGGAAGGATTGGGCTGGACCCATGGACCTTCTTATTGCTCTAGGCCAGTGTTGGCTAACCTGTGACACTCTAGGTGTTGTGAAACTACAAGTCCCAACATACCCTTCCAGCAATAAGCTGCTATATATTGGCAAAGCATGCTGGGACTTGTAGTTTCACAACACCTGGAGTTTCATAGGTTAGCCAGCACTGGTCCTAAGCAGTCGCCCCATCTTCATATATTATAATCTGTTGATGACTTTAGTACAGCCATGTACCCTTTATGTTTTTATGTCTTGTATGTGCTTTTAGAGTGTACCTACCATATCATTTTGAAAACTCTAACATCATACTGCCTAAATAGATTTTAATGTTATTAACACAAATATTGTTTTTGAGAAAGCCAACCATAAAACAGGGCTCCTCCCTCATGAATTATTTAAAGTAGCTAGTGATGTGAGCTGCTATGTGGAGTAAAGGTCATGTGACTTTTATCATTCATAGCCAATCAGGAGCCAGATTTCCAGCAGACAGATGACGTCACATAGTATCTCAGGAGCACAGTAAGCATGCTTCTGCCAATACATAGGATGATCACTATCTTGTTAATTCTCAAGAATATTTGTAGCTAACCAGAAGGCTAACTTCATGCTGACATGTACAAAGGTAAATATAGAAGAAATGATACCACTGTAACACACAGTAAATGTAACATGTGTTATTGTGTATAGGTGACAAGTTTATAAAAAGCTGAATTTGCAACCCTATCCGGAAGGTGTCAGGTGATATCTCTGTGACTAAAATATCTCCATTCGTAGACATATAATAAAGAAGGAACAACAAAATTAAATAAAAAGCAACTTGAAATACCCATGAGATACATTTAATTACCTAATATTTATCTTCATACAAAATATAATTGTCTAGTTCTTCTTGAGCAGCTCTGATCTCAATTTGCATTAATAAAATAAATGTCCTTCTACAGTGCACGTGCACTAAATGTAGTAGGGCCAGTGAAAATGTTGAAGAGACAGATTTATAGATTTAAATATAACATTTTGGATAAGGACATTTCTGAAAGATTTGTTGATAATAAGCACGGCCAAATTAAGCAGTAAAAAAAAAAAAAGGTTGAATGTAAAATGTGAGAGACAGGGAAATCGGTAGTGTGGTCAACAGTGGGTGGACTTTTGTAGAGCTTATCCAGTGTGTCACTGTTTTTTCTAGGTACCTTATACTAGAGGATTAATGATTGTATTCATTTTCAAGTCAGTGATACCCATGTGACCCCGAGTTTGAATAGTACATGAGCCGGGATGTGTGTTTTTCAAGCACTTAGCAAGACGCCATTCAATTCAATGGCTTTTATTTTGTAGTATATAAAAGTGCACTTGCATGAGTCCCATTGAATGCATCAAAGTTGTATGTGTTCAAGCATGGTTCTACACTATGGAACTGAATGGAGTATTGAATAGACCACCATCATCTCTTTCACTTTGTGTATGATCTTTATTTGCATATACAGGTACATGTGTGCAATGTGCATGCATCCATCTTATTGATTATCCTGTATGAGACCTCTTATTTTTGCAGATTTGGTTTGACTGTTGAGATAATTGACTGCAGTGAGTGCGCAAGTAATAATAAGTCTAATCTTCACTATTATCCCCCCCTCAACCTGCTCCCTCAACCCTCACCTTCTCTGCTCTCACTCTCCAAAAGTCTGCGTCCATATTTCCCACCTCTTCAACCTATCCTTCTTCATTGGTAGCATGGTGGCTCAGTGGTTAGCACTTCTGCCTCACAGTACTGGGGTCATGAGTTCAATTCCCTACCATGGCCTTATCTGTGTGGAGTTTGTATGTTCTCCCCTTGTTTGCGTGGGTTTCCTCTGTGTGTGTGTGTATTAGGGAATTTAGACTGTACGCTCCAATGGGGCAGGGACTGATGTGAGTGAGTTCTCTGTACAGCGCTGCGGTATTAGTGGCGCTATATAAATAAAGGGTGATGATGATGATGATTGGTATTTTCCCCATCTCCTTCAAACATGATCTCGTCTCACCACAAGAAATCCTCTCTCGACCTTACCTGTCTTTCTAACTATCACCCAACCTCTCTATCCCCTTCACCTCCAAAATACTTGACAAACTTATCTATAATCGCCTTACCACCTCCCCCTCCTACGACACCCAATTTCCAATCTGGCTTCTGCCCCCTCCACTCCACAGAAAACTCCCTTACCAAAGTCACCAATGATTTTCTTTCTGCCAAATACAGGGGTCATTTCTCCATGTTCATCCTTCTGGACCTCTCTACAGCCTTCAACACTGTAGACCACCAACTCATACTTGGCTCCCTTCACTTCCTTGGTCTTCATCTTCTTCCCCCATGTTTCCTCCTGTATCTCCCTCCCGAATTTCACCTCCAGCCCCTCCTTTCTTCTTGTATCCCCCACCCTCACCCCTTCTTGTTTCCTACCCATTGTCTGCTCAATCTACTCTACATCCTCCAGGTCCTTTTTTGCCCTTCATCCAGTTATCCAGCTCATCTGAGTTTTACCTCTTCTATGTACATACCCAACTATCCTACCTGCACTCTGCTACCCCTGATATAATTATAAACTGCCCATTGTAATGTTACTACATCACTCTCATTGTATCTTTGTCATTTGTGTTAAGTTTTACTCTTATTATGCCATGCTACTTGTGTTAAGTTTGTTCTACTGTCGCTCTGTACGGTGTTGCGGACGTTTTGTGGCGCCCTATAAATAAATAATAATAATATTTGTGTGACTTAGAAGTAACCACAAGTGTGCTGTGTTTAATGTCATCCTAGTTTCAGTCATACTTCCAAATGGGATTTTTCCACTGCTCCTCTAAGACAAACTAAGGCCAAACCAAGTTCACAAACTGATTTATGCTGATTGGCTGCCAACCGCTGTCAACCAATATCCACTGAATCCGACTCTATTCACTCTCCAAACAATGAAACCAAACACATGCCATTTTTAACCATAACAACGTGGAGCAAAATGTGTCACTTCAAACAACTTGTTTTGGTGACTTAAGAATCAAAACATTGTAACTATAGTGCACACATCATACATTTTTTCTTTAAAAAAAAACAAAAAACATAGTCAAACTTAACTTATGTTCAACAGTGCAGTTCCCCTTTAATCCACTATAACACATGGAAAATAATTAAAACCAGTCAGCTGTAAAAACTGATTTTTGATTAAAAGAGGAATTATGCATGGGTGACTAATTTGAAATCTTGGGATAGAAGTAGAATATTGAAAGCCTCAGTTTAATGCAGTTAACAATGAATATTATAACAATTTCTAAGTGAACAATCTAAACCCAATTTGATATAATACAAATATATGACGTTGTACTCATACATAGGCACATCTGTTAATGACAATACAGACCTACTCCCAGCTGGACAGTTTCATAATGAAATGAATCAATTTGTCTAAATTTTATGCAGATTTAAGTATCTGAAGTGGATGCACAGATAAATGTTGTATTTTTCTCAGCGTGTAGCTGAAGATATTTTGCCCTGCTGACGATTTACATGCAAATTAGCATCGCGCTGGACAGCTTCAAGAAACAAAGTTAGAACATTCAAGATAATGCCCAAACTTTATAGCTAAAGTTTATTCTGCAAGCAAAATAACTTCTTTTTTTTTCCAAACTAGACTCACAATGTGCCATATTTACATACATATTTTCATATTTGAATTGAACTTATGTCAAATGTTGCTCTGTCTATTGAAAGTTGTTGCCTTCTCCCCAGTCACTGACCAGAGGGGATCTTCATGAGATGAAACTAAGCGTTTGAGCATGCTTTAATCACATTCTTAGATATATCTCTATTTATGTTTTAGTCTAAGTCTAGTGTGTATGAGTTGCATTGCTATTAGTTTGCTCAACTTCAATCATTTAAATGCTCTTGACACTTTTTCTGTGATCTATTCATTACTGTGAACACCTGGGGGTAAATGTATCAAGCTGAGAGTTTTCCAGCGGGTTTGAAACACCAATCAGATTCTAGCTATCATTTATTTAGCACATTCTACAAAATGATAGCTAGAATCTGATTGGCTGCTATAGGCAACATCTCCACTTTTCAAACCCGTCGGAAAACTCTCAGTTTGATACATTTACCCCCTGATCTTACTTCTGAACTGCAATCATTTAAATACTCGTCACCATTTTTCTGCGGTCTATTCATAGCTGGAAGCAAGGACACTGGGTATGAAAATAGAATAAATAAGCGGTCCCAAATTAGCTCAAATAATTTACGCTTAGCTCAAATTATTTACTCTTAGCTCAAATAATTTACTTTTTATGTAGCATACACATTTCATAGCATGATTCTACAATGTTTAGTTAATGATAAAGACATTAATGATAAAGACATTTTCACCATGGTTTCCTGGAATGAAATATGCTCAAAACCCCAAACAGTGGAGATACCTTTAGTACATTTAACAGACAGTTTGAATCTGGACGCTGTTGTGTACCGCAGCCCTCTGGATGGTGAAAAGGGGAACTGGGCAATACTGTGAAAATGGTGACAGCCCTCAAGAAATATCAGAAATATCATAATCAGGAATTTTTGCAAATTTCAGTCCCTGGGATTGAAAGTAAGTGAAGTATATGTCTGTGTAGGGAATTTAGACTGTAAGCTCCAATGGGGCAGGGACTGATGTGAATGAGTTCTCTGTACAGCGCTGCGGAATCAGTGGCGCTAAATAAATAAATGGTGATGATGATGATGATGATGATGAAGTTACACTGCATAAATTCTGTTAATTTCAGGAAATTTAAGAACCCACTATAAAGCCACGTGAATGGTTTTATACATTGTTAAGACAATGTTTCCAAGTAAAGTATAGAAATAGGTAAAGTAGCATGGTGGCTCAGTGGTTAGCACTTCTGACTCACAGTGCTGGGGTCATGAGTTCAATTCCTAACCATGGCCTCTTACTGCCTTCATTGTAACACTATCACATTCCAGTCACTTACATTATGTATATATTAGAGATGCTCACTGACTCCCGTGAACTGGTTTTGGTTTTGGATCTGGATTAGCTTCATGTTTTGGTTTTGGTTTTGGCAAAACCGCCCTCGTGTGCTTTGGCTTTGGTTTTGGATTTTTTAGAAAAAAATCCTAAAATATGCTAAAATCACATAATTTGGCTCTTTTTTTTGTTCCTACATTATTATTAACCTCAATAACATTAATTTCAAGTCCTTTGCAGTCAGTTTTGACCACCTCACAGATCACAATATTATTTTCATACAGTTTCGGACAAATACTGCGGCGACCTGGCTGGATGGTAAGCGACAGAGCAATGACACAAACACACGGCAGTTCCTAGCACATCTAGGACACATTCGCAACACAGCAGTGACAGAAAACAAAAATGGTGCAAGATGGAATTGTCCTTGGTCCCGACCTCCCACCCACCCACCGTTATTTTTGATCTTAAAAAGTAATCCAAAAATCGCGAGATCCGACGACGTAACAATGACGTTTTGCCTCATTTTCAAATCCGAAAAAGAGCAAAAGTACCAAGTCGGCTCAGTTCGGATCTGCTAAGTTCGGGTATGTTCGGCTCTCGGGGAACCGAGCCTGAGCATCTCTAATATATATATATATATATATATGAAAACAGGGATACTCTACACTCTCCAAACACATAATTAATGCTATATCAAGTACTGTTCTATATTAAAAAGAGGGAATGTTAGTTCCACATGTTGCAATATATGTTTAAGCTGACCAACTCACGCCAAAGTCTAACATTCCCTGTTTTTAATATAGAACAGTACTTAATATAGCATTAATTATGTGTTTGGAGAGTGCAGAGTATCCCTGTTTTCTTGTCTATACAATGTGGGCAACCCCCTCTTGCACCCCAGTCTGTACATGGTGAGTGCAGAGGACCTATGTCTGTTTTTGCTTATACAATGTAAGTCCCATGACTCTTGCACCCCATTCTTTACATTAATTAATTCCAACTTGTGTCAGGTGAGTCCCAGGTCTCCCATGGCTGCTAGTGCTAGGGAAAGACTTGCCTTTAAAAGCTGTGTGCAGGTAAGCCTTAAGCCCAGATAAAATAGCATAGCATTTGATCATGTTAGGACTGACCAGAATGGGAAGACTTTGGCCTGAGTTGGTCAGCTTAACATATATTGCAATATGTGGAACTAACATTCCCTGTTTTTAATATAGAACAGTACTTGATATAGCATTAATTATGTGTTTGGAGAGTGCAGAGTATCCCTGTTTTCTTGTCTATACGATGTGGGCAACCCCCTCTTGCACCCCAGTCTGTACATGGTGAGTGCAGAGGACCTATGTCTGTTTTTGTTTATTTATATATATATATATATATATATATATATATATATATATATACACAAAAGCAACCAGATCTGACAATAAAGCAGGAGAGAGCTGGGGGCCGCAGGTGGAGGAACGAAGGACCCCCCGCAATCACCTGTTACCCATCACTGCTGTAATACAATTCCTCTTAACTCAATCTCTCCTTTTATATCTCAAAATACTTTGGTTTATGATGGTATACAAGTATTATTATTATTATTATTAAGCCCTATTTATAGCTACAGGTCTTTCCTCTTTTAATTTTTTAAACTCTGAGAACTTTGCCAGTAGTTATGAAATGACACGAAGCTCTCACTCCAAGCTCTGCACATTATGACAGCTGCTGCTTCAGCTTCACCTCATAAGTCTTAATGAAGTCTACTTAATCACGCAGTGAAAAGTCTCATAATATTTAGTAAGGGACCCAAACAAGGTTTTTTCCACTGCATATTATTTTTCTTGTGGAATTCAAATATACATAAAATGTCCTATAAAAACATTGGCAACACGTGTTAATAGTACGTCATTATATATTTGGGAAAACAAAACATTGTAGAACTGGTATTAACAAAAAAGGGTAAACAAACACTTGATTAATTAACATTAACATTGTATCAGCATTAGACTTATTATTGAATGACCAGTGAGAATGTATTTTATGTTCATTTTAAGCTCCACCCACAAAACATAAGATGTCTATTCAAACATACAAAGTCTATTATTCTTGCACTTTGGTGCCAAACGAAAAAATAATTATTTTCGATACCAAGACATATGTTTCATTTATGTCAGCCGTTTCATTTTTATGTTCATCTCTCTGTAAAACAAAAAAGCCGCTCCTGTAAGAAAGACTCTAAACTTGGACAAACTGAAAAGGAAAAAAAAAAAAAAGTTCTCTGTTTTTATCACATTTGATTGCTGCAGCTGTTCCTGGTTTCTGCATTTTACAAACAGGCTTATTCAGTGCCTTTTGGCTAAAGGCCAAAGTACCATTAGAACATGCTGTACGAAAACCCTCTATTCAGTTACAGATACTGAAATAAGTTTAAGATCAGTAAGGGTCATCTGCAGCTAACAGTTGTGTGGAACAATGAATTTTAATGTGTTACAATCTAACAGTTGGGAATTGAGAAGTGAAGGGTATCATTTTAGCCTCATACCTATATGTGAAGGCAACAAGTTTATTACTTAGATAAAGAATCATGAAGGTGTTTTATTTTAAAACAGTTGATCTCCCCCCCCCCCCCCCCCCCAGGGGCAGATCAGTGCACTGCCGGGTCCCATAGCAAAACTTGGGCAGGGGCATCTGAGAAAGAGGGTGTCTCTTCCGAGAAAGGATGTACGGCTGGCACATGCACGCGCTGCGCATGGAATGATCCGAAGAGGACCCTCCACCAAGTGGTGCGTGGTTCAACCCAACAATGGACATCCCTCACCTCCAGGCCCCTTAGTGGCCTGCCCTCCTGTACCCATGGTAGTTCTGCCACTGCCCCAACCTCCAACCCAGTCATGTAAGGGGCTACTTAAAATGACATGGGCCCACTCGTATTCTTCTTGCGGGCAATGCTCTATGTTGGGAGGTAGGATAAATCCTTAATATTTTGAGATCCAATACCTGCAGAAAAGGGAAACATTCAATAAGCTTCAACGGACACACGCGCTGAAAGTTTCTCCTTCCTTTGGGTGCCCAAACACTGGGAAATTCTGCCATTCAGCCTGAGAGTCAAGCGACGGGATCATCATTCAACTTGGACACGCACATGGGTGGTTAAATTGGCCAAGATCCAACCTGTTGGCCCTTGGCTTCAGGGTCTCGATCTCTACTGATGTCATTACGGAGTGTTAGTACTGACGGAATATGTCACATAGACTGATTTAGGCAAAGTCTTTATCTGGCATCACAGCCGTTTTGGGACCACACACACTGCAATATCAGTCCAAATGTCCGATAACTGCTGCAATATCACAGCATATATACCCAGCTTATTGCAGCAGGGAATGGATGGTTAAAGAACTATGGTCATGGTGGGGAGTATTTGACAAAGTGCGAGTGTCCCTGAGACCCATAGGAGGGTATTCAATTGTTAGCGAGACGGGTGAAATACCCGCGCTCGAAAAATATTACCGTTAATACAGTAATATTGCGCGTAAATACCGTTAATACGGTAATTTACTCGCTGAAATTCAGCGAGTAATTACCGTATTAACGGTAATATTTTTCGAGCGCGGGTATTTCACCCGTCTCGCTAACAATTGACTACCCCCATTAGAGTTCTGTTAATTATGGAGAGAAGGGTTTACTTGACAAATCGTTTTTCTTTAAAAGAATTTTGTTCCAGAAATTTATAAGACCAGGACTTCTCTCCATGTTATGTTCATAAACTCTCTGGAGCAGGTTATGGTTAGATAAGAGACTATTGTGTCAGGCTTCCTAGGAAAAAACAAGTGTCTTCTTTTTCCATGTCCATATAAGCTTATACATAGAATATGTGGATCTCCCAAATTTCTGTTCACAAAAGTATGTGCAACATTGAGTTGTTGTTTTTAATTAGTTATTTATAATGTAAATATGTTCATTATGTCTATAGAATTAGTTTCTAAAAATTATATTTTACAGTATGTTTATTTTTCAGTTCCATCCTACTTAATTTATATCAGTTCACCAGTTGTTTTAAAATGGACAAAATCAAATGCATTCTAAACTATGTCAATTATTTTGTTCAACACTATATTTAAGTTTTATATATGGGATGGTGCGTAGGTTCCATTGTGAAAAAAAAATTACAATTTTTATCCATGTTCTACAGATTTTGAGTTTGTTCTTCAACAGCTGATTATCTGAAAGCAAAATACAGATATTTGTAGAAAGTTGAAATTTGATGATGTAATTATACATCTCTAATAACAGAAAACATCATGAGAAGGTTGCAACTCTCCATCACCCAATTATAGTTGGGTTCTTCATTGTTACTCTACAAGTTCCAGAAGTGGGTTGTGAGAGTGGCTTAATGATTTCCCCTTTACTAGGATGCTGGTAAGGACACACATCCTTTCACACGGATTCACAAATAATTGGCTGCCTGAAATCACACATGGGCTGATAACAATGCCCAACCAAAACTCTGAGCGACAAGATCAGTATCGAATTTGGCCACCCATATCGGGATGTGAGCATTGCAAATGATCTTCGTCATGGATTTCCCCTTTAATTTATTGAGAAATATTTATTCAGACCTTCGAGGAGCAGAGGTTCAGGGATTATTAGTCATCTAAACATTCACCATCCATGAACTCATTGTCCTGGTGCTGGTCACTCTCAGGAGAGAATCACTTGGCTGGGTTAGTGATCACCACGACTGGTCAAGTAGCTTAGTCCTGAGAGGACGGGTTGTGAGGGACAAATCTGAAGTCAATGAGTTGGAGAAGGTGGAATGTAGAATCATGAGGGACTAAGCCAAGAATATAAACCGGTAAATAAAACAAGACTAAGCAGAGAAACGAAATTCCAACTTTGCTCATTGAAAGATTGGTAGGAATGAGGACCTTATAAAGGGTACATACAGGTGAGATCTCTTATTCTTGATTGACTTGACCATTAGCAAAGTGCTGATTACAGTAAGTGAAAAGGAATATGCAGTTGTCAGTGCTGATGGTGTACTGCCACCTGTCAGCTGCAGCTGGTATTACAGCAAATCATGACACTCATGTGACCTTTCAGTTAAAATATCTTGTGATTTGACTCACTGAACCAAATCCCAGAAGATAACCAAATCTACCTAATAGTTTAAAGACATGATTGAAAAGTAGCGATGGAAACAAAAAGTTAAATTGATGTATTTAGCGTAAGTTGCAAAAAGCATGTACTAGACCAGTGATGGGCAAACTTTTTCAGGAGCGGGCCAAATAAAAAAGAAAAACTTTAGGTGGGCTAATATAATTTATTAAAAAACTCAAATATCGAAATATATAATATTTTTTTTTGAATGGGACGGGAGGGTGTTATATAGCAGTGTTACCTCTATAAGTGCAGCGATCGTACAGACACAGAACTTATTTCAGCAGGTTGTTGCAGATCCGTCTTTCTGGTGAGCCACTAACTGACAACACAGCAGCCAATTGAAATCCGCCTTAGTATATGGCCCAGCCCATCTCTTTTCACATGACTTTCAGCCCTTAGGGGGCGGGCAGGTGTTTGAGTGATTGACATACAAAGTGTCCTTTTAGGAAGGAGGATGAAGTGTAATGGAGGAAATGGCTGGGAAGGCATAAAAATGAAGGTTCTGACACACAGGTACGGCCCTAATAATTTTATGCATATTTTAGTGAAATTTTTTAAAATATTGGGGGGCCGGATAGAACCTCTAAGTGGGCCGGATCTGGCCCGTGGGCCGTAGTTTGCCCATCACTGTACTAGACAGTAAATGAAATGCATTTGAAAGTGGAAACCCACTTTAATCTCTATCTCTTGAGCAGTAGACAACCTTTCCACTCCTAGCGTTGATTCACCAAGGGCAATATAGTACATACAACATTAGTCAACGATCATCTTCAATCTACAGATCTTCCTTGTCTGTATAACATAATGCATGGGAGTGTGTGTGGAGGGGGGGGGGATGTATCAAACCTTCCAAAAATGAAGAAGTAAAAGTGGAGGTGTTTCCCATCGGATTCTAGCTATCATTTATCATGTACATTATAGGGAGTGATAGCTAGAATCTGATTGGTTGCCTTGGGCAACACCTCCTTTTTCGAAGGTGTAATACATTTACCCTATGATGTCCAACTTTTTTTTTAAACCCGTAAAACACCTTATGACTTTAAACATTTTGGGTTCCATAGTATTGGACAATTGTTTTAAGAACAAAAACAGCCCAAATAGAAAACATTTTTTGTTTTCTATCATGACAAAAAAAAATCATCTTACAACTTCAGCCCAAAGTCTTTTTATTTTTATTTCCATTTTAATTTAAATCTCAAACTTAGGGAAGCAAGGATAAATATAAACCAGCCAGGAAACAATAAACGTCTGCTACATCCAGTACTTAAATCTCTAGAACCATTTAGCAAAACAGTGGAAGAAAAATATTGATAACAGGAACTTTCAATTTATTCAAATATAGTGTTGAAATGTTTAATCAAACAATAATGTTATTCAGGATGTGGTTGGATGGACAATAGCTGTAATCCTTCCATACTCTATTCTAGGAAATAACCGTCGAGTGTCCAATGTATTTTAGACTTTGGCTCTGTCGCTATAGAACTTGTGGTAACTTTAAAAAAGTACACTGCTTTTCTCTAATAATTGTAGGACACGGACAAAACTAACAATACGTTCGTGCTGTTTGGGGGATATATTTACGCTTAGGCTTTTTAAATAGGGCTTTATTATAGCTGATCACAAAACTCTAAATTAACATCTTGTCCTAAATGCTAATCACACTTAAAGCAACAAAAAAGGCATACATATTAGAACTATGCCAAGAAACCAGGGCTAAAAATAAATGTTATTTGAAATATTTCTATATAAATAGTGGTCAATAAACATGTCATATATTTTGCATAGTGAAAATATCTCTACAAGCAAGTGGGCAAGGGGATGTATTGAGAAAGTACTTTATCAATATCCTGGTGTATTATTATACATTCCAAGAAGCCTTTTGATTCTAGGCCAACTTCCAAAAAAACCCACAATTAATATAATGGAATTTGCAGCTTTTGTTAAGACTAGATAACGTCTAACTAATGCAGCAAGACCACAAGCATTTATTTTAGTCAAAATATATCAGTGAGATGTCTTGCAACAAGAATAATAATGGAGCTTTTTTTTTTATAATTGACACAACTTTTGGGTAAAGCTTATATAAAAAAAAGTACAGTACAGAGGTATACTGTGGACCATGGACTTTATGGAATTTGGATATTTACTGTTTTCATGCTTTGCCCTTTTCACAATAATTTCTCCTCTAATTGGAGCATTGTGGAAATGAATCAGTTCAACTCTTAAAATATAAATGGTTGCATTAAGATTTTGCTGTTTAGTGCAACTCTGCATTACTACTTCACCTAGAAAGTTACATTATAAATGATAATTCTCAAGTCATTCAGCTTGCTCTCTTTGCCCCACATTACTCAATGCGTGGCCCCTGGTTGAAGGGCCATGCACTCATCCAATCAGGATCCTGCTGTCATCTGTATCAGTGCTTAGAGCAAGCCTGGCCAACCTGAGGCTCTCCAGGTGTTGTGAGATTATAAGCCCCAGCATGCTTTGCCAGTAGATAGCCAGCCAACGGCTGTCAGGGTATGCTGTGACTTGTAGTTTCACAACACCTGGAGAGCCACAGGCCGACCAGGCCTGGCTTAGAGAGTCTAGCGAATGCTGGGGGCAGTTACATCAAGAACACTATCCTTGGATAAGGGGTGGATAGCTCTCCCTTCCCTTTTAAACATATATAGCTGCACACAAATCATAAATTAAAGGCAGCAATACAGTGAATTATGCCAATGAATCATAAATCCTATGAAATATAAGAAACTCAAAATATACAGTGCACCCGGAAAGTATTCACAACGCTTCACTTTTTCCACATTTTGTTATGTTACAACCTTATTCCTAAATGGAATAAATTCCTTTTTTCCATCAAAATTCTACACACAATACCCCATAATGACAATGTGGAAACATTTTTTTTGAGAGTTTTGCAAATTTATTAAAAATGAAAAACTAAGAAATCACATGTACATAAGTATTCACAGCCTTTGCTCAATACTTTGTTGATGCTCATTGGCAGCAATTACAGCCTCAAGTCTCTTTGAATATGATGCCACAAGCTTGGCACACCTATCTTTGGGCAGTTTCGCCCATTCCTCTTTGCAGCACCTCTCAAGCTCCATCAGGTTGTATGGGAAGCGTTGGTGCACAGACATTTTCAGATCTCTCCAGAGATGTTCAATCAGACTCAAGTCTGGGCTCTGGCTGGGCCACTCAAGGACATTCACAGAGTTGTCCTGAAGCCGCTCCTTTGATATCTTGGCTGTGTCCTCTCCTGGTTTAAATGCTGGCATTCCAAGATAAGGGCAACTTGCACAGCGAAATTCGTCTTCTAACAATTGCCTTATGCTGAAGGTGCAGATTTTAGGATAATAATCTTACTCTTCTCCTTTTCCAACTTCTGTACTAATCCCAATGTGCAGTTCTTGCAGCCTTGCGTTTCTTTTCACCACCTTCCCCACATCCACTTTTTTGCAGGGAGGAACGAAGAGGTTTCTTCAGGTCTTCCTGATCCAGAAGCTCCTCTCAGTCTAAGAGATCCCCGTCATTATCATTCATGTCACTGGCAGACAGTGTCCAGAGTTTCACAGTAGCTGGATCCACAAAGGGTTTACCTGGCATTGGGCGTTTGGAAAGCGACAGCTGCCTTGCAGATCCCACTTTGAAGTTGGGCTTTTTAGCTGATAGTCTAATGACAGCCGATTCACTGCCCGAGTAGCCTGACGCTTCCTATCTGCTGTGATGTCAGAGGCTCCTGTCACCCCTGTAAATCCCAACAGAGTGAGAGCTGAGGAAAGACCAGCTGGGGATCTGAGAAGCACATCATGAGAACCTTGGAGGTCCACTGGTTCCTCAATAATCCCCCAGGCTTCAAGATTCGAGCTACTTCAGACAAAGCATCAGAGCTGTGTACAACAACATGTCCTGGGATCAGACCAAGGAGAATGGCGTCAAACCTGGAGTCTGTGTGAGTCGACAGCAATAAACTCTCCACACTCTCCATAGAGCATTTTCCTGCAAGGGTCACAGCACCCTGAACCTGAGATACAAACTCCTGCAAGAGGTCTGGAGGTGTTGTCCCGGAACACAGCTACATGATGACCAGATGAGAGGAAACATCCCAGTCCTTCCATCCTGAATCATCGCCGCCTAAATGCTGGAGACAGGAACTGAGTGAGACAGGAGCAGGGGTGAGTGATTGCTTGTTGCAGGGTACACACTACTGTGATATCGTCTAATAGACCCGATAATCGGCTGAAAACACCGTGCAGCAGTACATATGGGATCAGAGGACGAGGGATGTACAGTCTGCACCAGATCTACTCCCTCCTTCTTCCTTAGGACAAAACTGAATTTTTCCTGTAAGAAATGATTAGGCAGGCCCTGTCTTGCATCAGTGTACCTGCAGAGTGATCTAATTTTGGTATTACAGACATTCTTGATCATGAGACATATTGAAAATAAAATGCGCAATAGTTTAGCATAATTGAGTTGTTCCGTTTCCAGACCTTCATCAAACTTTCAAAATCTGGTCACCCACAATGAATTGCCAGATCATCATCATCAGCTATTTATATAGCGCTACTAATTCCGCAGCTGTACAGAGAACTCTCTCACATCAGTCCCTGCTCCATTGGAGCTTACAGTCTAAATTCCCTAACATACACACACACAGACAGAGAGAGAGAGATCAGGGTCAATTTTATAGCAGCCAATTAACCTACCAGTATGTTTTTGGAATGTGGGAGGAAACCGGAGCACCCAGAGGAAACTCAGGGAAAACATACAAACTCCACACAGATAAAGCCATGGTTAGGCATCAAACTCATAACCCCAGTGCTGTGAGGCAGAAGTGCTAACCACTGAGCCACCGTGCTTAATATGTTTAATAGAGCCATTAGCACTTATTTATCTTACATTAAAATGCCTGTTCATGTGTTATTGCATAGCTGTGTCTCCTTCCTTGATGCAATGTATTGTATTAACTTATTACTTAGACTATGGGTAGGTACACACTATAGGCTTTTCAGCCGATTATCATGCCAATTACGCGATAATCGAATGTTGGGCCCAATATTCTATTAGAGTGTACACTGAAACTATGAATGATTATCGTGCCAAAGCTCATTGTATAGTTTCATTTGATTTTTAAACCAGACTTAAAATCTCCTTCAACGATGGAGCGATGTCGTTCCGATTCTCTAGTGTGTATCCACTCAGGACCAGCAGTGTTGGCAGATCTCCATAGAGTTTACAGTCATGATCAGCAGATGGTTATGACAGATGAAGAGCACAAATCTGAGGATAAATCTTTTAAAATGTGTCTAGTGTGTACACATGAATTATCATGCTGATCAGGACTTTTTTTTTTCTTCTAGCTGTTGGTAAAATTGTTACTGTTATGACATTGGGATAAATTTCCTGTAGTATGTACCCAGCCTAAGAGTAAAGCCTGGCAATTTTGAAGATTTGAGGTCCCCCTCTGAAGCTGGGTACATGACTATGCAATTATTGTGCAGATCACATGACTCACGACCGTTTGGTCAGTTATTGTAAGAGTGTGTATGCTCCAACGATCATGTTTTATTGTACAAAAACACATTGTATCTGTTGATTTGGTTTTATGAGCTTCCTAAAAATCACGATCAACGATGGAACAATATCAGCAGATGGTTTTGAGAGATGAAGATCACAGATCTGAAGTTAAATTGTGTAGGTGTGTACACATGAACCGGCATGGTCATCGGGACTTTCAGTCGTTAGTGAAATCATTTGAGACCTTGCATCTATGATGATAATGATTGCATAGGTGTGTACCCAGCTTTAGATATGTCTCTTGAAGGGCTTTAGATTGCCCGTCAATGTTCTAAAAGCTTGCTCTCGGTACCTACAATTGGTTCTATAAGGTTATTGTTTGGTAGCATTTAAGCACGGTGGCTTAGTGGTTAGCACTTCTGCCTCACAGCACTGGAGTCATGAGTTTGATTCCCGACCATGGCCTTATCTGTGTGGAGTTTGTATTTTCTCCCCATGTTTGCGTGGGTTTCCTCCGGGTGCTCCGGTTTCCTCCCACAATCCAAATACAAACTAGTAGTATTAATTGGCAGCTATAAAAAAAATTGACCATAGTCTCTTTGTCTGTGTATGTATGAACTATTCTGTTTGTCTGTGTGTGTGTGTGTGTGTGTGTTAAGGAATTTAGACTGTAAGCTCCAATGGGGCAGGGACTGATGTGGGTGAGTTCTCTGTACAACGCTGCAGAATTAGTGGCGCTATATAAATAGATGAAGATGCTGATGATGATGATTCTAGCCAACTTCATGGTGTGCAACCATATATCATATCAAACTTCTACATCTTGCCAAAGATACATTTAAGATAGTTTTGCCACCTGACTTACTCTCAGTGGAGATTTACTAAAGTGGAGGTGTCGCCCATAGCAACCAATCAGATTCCAGCTATCATTTTCTAGACTGTACTAGATAAATGATAGCTAGAATCCTATTGGTGGATATGGACAACACCTCCGCTCTTCCTTTTTAGAAGCTTTAGTAAACCTACCCCTAGGTTGGGAGATGTCATAAAGTAAAATAAAAGGAATTATAGCTGAATTTCCAAGCAACACTTGTCTATTTGGTTACTAAACTGCACCTATTGCCTAGAGACAGTGGAGGCAGCCATTTTGGTAGCCATTTTGTCGACTGGATCAATATTTATGAGACTGAAGCCTATCAATTTTTTGGAATTCACGCCCCATGAATATGTTGTACTGTCTCAGTGGTGTCACTAATTCCTAGGAAATGAATAAGCTGTATTATCATGAATGTTGTTCAGCCCATAAACTGGCTTCCTGCACTTTGTGTAGGCAGCGAGTCTGCATTAAGCTTGAGAAAGGCCTTGCAGTTGACCCATTGACGAGTAAGCAGGACACGAAAGATGGTTCGTAGATGACACACGATGCAAGATAAACACTTGATTTTTAGTTTTAAACTCTTCAATGCTATTTTTTCTCTTCTAGTGCCTGCTGAGCTCTTTTGCTATCATTCAAACATTTCAGCTAAGAAGTTGTGGTGTGCAGTGTCTAACCAACCTTATCCACTTACTGTACTCAGTAGAAGTTAATTTAGTATGAAAAATTATCTTCAAGCTTAAATGTATAGATGAACGTTCCTATACCACAATATAGCTTATAGTATTTTAAATGCCATGTGTCCTTGTTATAAGCTTTTCGCAAGCTACCGTCTAACGTTACCACTTCCTTTAACCGAAGGAGGTTTAGTTCCTACAAATTCCCATTTATTTGTAAGGGAGCATGTATTGTGCCTTCTTTCGACAACCTCTATATGGATGGTGGAAGGCTTTGGCATTCATTCAAGAATTTTATATAATTATTTAGTCTTTTTTGGCCTTGATGATTTTATTTGTCTTTGTGCTTTTTAATGTAATTTATATATTAATTTTATTTTATATATTAATATTAATATTATTTTTTTATATTTGATATGCTTATACAGCCCCTTTTATCATGTCTTGGCCGTACCTAGAACACATCTATTTAACTTGTTCCTTTCTCAAGCTCCTAAAGCTGGAGAACAAGAAATCTGTGTGTACCATTTTTCTATATGATATTAAGGTCTTTGACACTGGTGTTTACAGCCTCGAATTTTCATTATTGATATTGGTCTAGTTTATACCTCCTTGTAATGTTTCCACAATGGTTTCTAACAGGTACCAACAGGTCAAAGGTAAACATATTTACTAAAGTTTCTTAAAAAAAAGGCACGCTACGGAGCCAGGTAGACTTGGGCATCAATTAGATAAAAGTCATCCGTTGCAGATGATACAGTAATCTACCTAAGCCTCATAACTTCATAGGGGAGTATTCAATTGTTTGTTTTAACGCGCTAAAACAAAAAAAAACGAGCGCTCTAAAAATATTACTGTTAATACGGTAATTACTCGCTAAATTTCATCTCGCAGCTCCCTGAGCAGCGAGCTGAAATTCAGCCCGCTGGCAGCGAGTAAGTACCGTATTAACTGTTTACGCACGCAAAATTACCGTATAATATGAAGTTTTTTTAGAGCGCTCGTTTTTTTTGGTTTTAGCGCATTAAAACAAACAATTGAATACCCCCCTTAGACTGCCTGTTGTGGCTTGTAAGCTGCTGTCAACATACTTTATAAAAAAAATAAAAACAAATTGACTACTAAGATAATGGTTCTCTACCTCCTCTTCTCTATCCATCACTGTTCTTTATATGTGATCGTAGGATGGACCTCCCGTCACTACAGACAATAGAAAAATGCAGGTCTGTGGACATACAGAACTCTCACTGGACAACTCCTGCAGTGTAATGTTGATTGTCCATCTCCCTATATGCCTGGAACATATGCCTTAAGAAGCAATTCACTGATTTCTTTGAAAGTACCCAAAGCACTAACGCGTTTTGGGAAAGCAGCCATAGGATTCGTCCTATCATTACTCTGGAATTTGCTAGAGAAGTCACTGACACTGAGGACTCCTCTTAGTATTACTGTGTTTATGATCTTATACTTAAAATACACTACACCTGCTTCCAATGATCCTAGTGTATCCCACTCCCTTTTCACTGCTATCCTGTTTTTCCTATCCTCCATTGTTCTTGCGTTAATGTCTATCTTATCCCTGAGTCACATACTTATCTATTGCCCTAAATCTCACCCTCCCTCACTTATGTTTTCTTTGCATATTTACAGCATCTACTTTTCTTCCCTCATGACATTATCTCAGGTCCATCCCCCTTTCCCAACTGGTGGCCCAGCTCTGCTAACATGTATCTCCCCCATGATGTGCCTGGGTCCTTTTAAACTGATTAAGTACATCTATTCTTTTGTA
The DNA here is from genome assembly GCF_038048845.1 of Mixophyes fleayi. Taxonomy (NCBI): domain Eukaryota; kingdom Metazoa; phylum Chordata; class Amphibia; order Anura; family Limnodynastidae; genus Mixophyes; species Mixophyes fleayi. The sequence continues at coordinate 266,790,448 of NC_134406.1, forward strand.
GCATCCAGTTTAACTAATCTCCTAATGGAATTGTATGTGTTGTATTTGGCATACATTTTTAATGACTTAATTCCCTCGTTGTTAAGCATATGCCACCAATTACCTTTAATCCCAACTAAAATGTACTTTATTTTTCCCGTCTATTGCAGGTCTTTCTGTACTATGGTACGCTTGCATCTACCGTCTTTTTATCTGGATATAAATGTATTACTTGACTTGTTTAACGCAGGTCCGTCTTGCACATCTACTTGTTCAGTGGTGTTCACCTAGATCAGGGGTCAGGGAACTTTTTTAACCTTTTATCCCAAAATATATTTAGATACGCAGACATTACCCCCTTGATTTGAAAGGAAGGAAATCATTTATTATTAATTATTGGAATTCAAAATTTTATTAAATCTATTTAAAATTTCTTTGAAAGCTTCAACTTCAAAACTTCAGGTTTTGGAGAAATGATGTTGCTTCATTTTTTATACAAGAGCATCAATATTGGGGCATTTTGATGTCATAGCAATTTGGATACAGTCTTCAGCATCCAATCAATTTCTCTGGTTTGTTTTTATGCTCGTTAGAGTGGAAAATCCTTGTTTGCAAAAGTAGGTTGTTGCAAAAGGCAGCAACTTTTTTACTGCCTCCTCATGTGCAATTTTGATGCCTTTGCAGCTGTTGACATCCAAAAATATGACAGATCTGCTTTGTTTTCAAATGCAATACGTGCTTCATTATTGCATTGAAGCTCAAGAAGTGCCTCTGCCAACCCTTGAGGCTCTTCTGGTACAACAGCAATTTCACATTTAAAGGGGTCTACAATCCAACTGACAGCATCTGAACGGCAGCATTACTCCCAGGAATTTCATTTTTACCCCATTTGGAGTAATTTACCCCTAATCCCTGACCACTGACCTAGCTAATTAAAGAATGATTGATTGGTTTGATTGATGTTATCTGCCATTCTATTATAAACTTTTCCATATGATAATAATAATTATTATTTGTTTATTTGTAAGGAGCCACAGATTCCGTAGCACCGGATACAGCAGTGAGTAACAACTAGATGAAGTAATACACATAAGTAGCACAAATGAGTGTGGGTAATGCTATGGGGACTCACACAGAGTGAAGCAAAAGACCTAACAGGGCGTACAAGGGAGTCAGACAGTAGACAGACATGGGACAATAGGTAGAGGGGACCCTGCCCGTGAGACCAAATTGGCTTACCATTGTACCTTGTGCGTGTGTGTCTGCTCCCAAACAATTGTAGATGATCAAATTCCATTTCTCTCTGATGATATTTGATTGAGCATCACCCCTGCAAAAGGAAATGTACCACCCCACAATGATACCCGGTAATGCAATGCAAGTAGAGATGGTCGGACCATTTTGAAAACAGTCCTCAAAGTAGATCGTCGGACCTATACAAAAGTTAAAAAAATTATGGGAAATTCTCAGACTTTTGCAAGTTTGAAAGATTCAACCACAGTTTGAGGAGGATGTTCAAAAAGTATCAAACTTGTTCAACCTGCATCATGATTAAGTTTGACTTCCAGTTGCCGTTTTAAATTTAGTTCCAAATGAACTTAGAAATTTTGGTTTAAGAGTGAAGGAACCGGTCCCAAAATCATGAGTAACCCAACCATGTACAAGTTTGAGGCTGTCAAACTAGCCCAGTTAGATGGAACGTACAACAATTTATCAGACGTACCGGGACTATATAAACACATCATAATACTCAGTAGCTACATAATTCAATTCCAACCAAAGTGGGGGGTCCTATATCTAATTTGATAGCCATAGTTACACCCCCTCCCTCTCCCCGCCCCCCAACAACACTTGTGTGTGATCCTTGACCAATCTGGCAGCAGCAAGTGATGCCTTTTACTATTAAATTCGGACATTTGACCCGTTGTCCATAAAACCTGATCTGTGTACAGTACATCTATGATGAAGTTTTCCGCATATCTGTTCATCAGGTGAATAGGTCGAACAATCAAATTTGCCCGTTTCCGGTGCTTTTGAAAACAAACTTCTGTTTATATAATTGTTTATATTTTTTTTGTTTAATAATATTTAGGTTTATTTTCAATATAGGAAGGGAAACAAATCAGTCATGGCATTTTGACATATCTCTTTATTATATTAATTCTTTGAGATCCTACCATACAGTTCTCTATGTTCTATGTAATGTACAGTATATTGCAGACGTCAGCAATATTGGAAGGTGATTCAGAATGTGAGATTCTTCCAAAAATACAGATGCACTAATAAAGTGCAGGACTTCGATTCCAGCGCTCTAGTATGGCAATGTTTTGAGCAGAGAGCTTTATGTTGCACTTCCATAAAAATATTCAACAAGAACATCTGTGTTGAGCAAGGAACTGGCATGGCTCGCACCTCCAGTACCAGGTGCAAAGAAAATATATGCAGTCTGGGTAGTTCTCGACTGTAACCATCTGCTTCTATCAGCAGATCGTTCTCCTCCATTCACTGCCCATTAGAGGATCTGGGAAACACTTTCCAACTAGGAAAGCTTAGACACCTTGCACTTCATTACTTGCTTTACACTTTAACTTGCAATATTAATCTCGCTAAGGTAATCAAAAAACGTTACTCTATCCAACCTGGTATTTAGCAAGGTGAAAACAAATAGGTGCTAAATAAATAATTTCTTAATTGCATTAAACTGAGCGATTAAAGCAAATCTATATTTAGTTAGCAGTCGTTACATATGTGCAGATTTTAAAAGATGTATTGTATGAAGTTGCAGAAAGGAAAGAACAATTTAGTAAATGTCTGATTTGTAATATTTATGTATTGTTTTGATCAATCATAACTTTTATCTACAATAGTCATATAAAGTCTGAGATTCATTTCAGCTGGGTCTCATTGGATGGCAGAGCCAGTTAAGCTGCTCCTACCCCTTTTATTTAAATCCCCTGTGGCCTGGACCCTGCGTGTTTGCTGCTAGGAAAAGCCAGAGGCTGTCATAACATCCAGTAGACAGCTACTGGCACTCATAATAACTTATAGTGCTGGGCTGCGAATAGAATGAACTCTAGCTGCCAATTAGAATCTAAAAACAGTAGGCTGCAGGAGCACCAACTAGGGGACCAAGCGGCAGATAAAATTATGAGCGCACATCATTGAAGGAAGGCTTGCTGTGTATTGCCAGCCGAGCATGCATTCAATAATCGGAAGCACAAAACTGCATTTGCCTCCCAGTCCCTCAATACAGTCACTGCCAAATGAAGTGTCTGTTATAGATAGGGTGAGCAAAGGAGAGGCATTGGGATCAACTAGATTATGCTGTACTGCCTATAGGTGCACATAGGCAAACCAAGGGGGGATTCCTAGTGCCTGGAAACCCCCTCCAAACCTGGGGCACTGTTTAATTGAGATAGCTGGACCCTGCCCCAGTTTCACACAGCTCTGCTTGAAAAGGGAGAGCTGCGCGCACCTAACAGTAGTGCACGCAGCATTGCCCATGTATATTATGGAGATAGGAAGAGTTGGAGAGCAGCCAAGCACTGTCTAATATTATAACCACGCCCCCATGCATGCTGGTCACGCCCACTGGTGGTGTGGTGTGGAAACCCCCCTCTAGAAATCCTGCGATTGCCCCTGGTACATGCCTATATAGCCTATATATAAAACCAACTTTGAAAACAGATGTACTAAAGCTACAGATAGAGCATAAATTATCATAAAACAAACTTATATACAATAGAGTGTGTTTAGTTTTTGATGCTTTGGGCTGTCATAACTTATCTCTCTCTCTCAAGACTTCCACAACTACTACAACCCCCACCGTGCTTAAATACAATAAGACAAGTGATTGGGGCCTAAATTAAAAACAGTCTGGTATTTAGATCAAGTACCGGATTGAGATCAGAGAATCTATGTCAGTTGTTGCTAAACACATAAAAACATAAAACAAATACTAAAACAGCAAAGAGGCCAAAAAGTTATGAGGCTACAATATAGTCATGTTATTAAATATTAGAAAATATAGAATTTGTTGCCATCAATAATTGGACGTTATGAATTATAGGGGAACGTATATCCTGATAATGATTGTTTTACCCAAGTTAGGCTTTTTGTTAATCTTTATTTTAAAGAAGATAAAAAAAGAGAGAGGAATGGTCAGCTGACAGCAGGGTCACATGATATAACAGACAATAAGTAACGGTGGTGCTTCCAATAGGCTGTTTGCAGCAAAAACTGTAATGTGTGTAATGTGTTTCTCTATAATTCTATTAGATACATCATATGGGATGTAAAATAAGGCTAGTGTGTATTTATCTAACCTGCACGTGTTATAGTGCTTAGTAAAGGGTTTAATAAATAACTATCCTGGGCAGCGCGGTGGCTTAGTGGTTAGCACTTTTGCCTCACAGTGCTGGGGTCATGAGTTCAATTCCCGACCATGGCCTTATCTGTGTGGAGTTTGTATGTTCTCCCCGTGTTTGCGTGGGTTTCCTCCGGGTGCTCCGGTTTCCTCCCACACTCCAAAAACATACTGGTAGGTTAATTGGCTGCTATCAAAATTGATCCAAGTCTCCCGGTCTGTGTGTGTATGTTAGGGAATTTAGATTGTAAGCTCCAATGGGGCCTGGACTGATGTGAGTGAGTTCTCTGTACAGTGCTGCTGAATCAGTGGCGCTATATATAAATGATGATTATATTAATATTAGTTGGATTTAACGAGTAGTCTATCTCTGATCTTATTTCTTTTTGATATCACTACAAACAGTTATTGTTCCTTCTTCAGTAACTACTTCAGTTCTATATTATTTTGCCTGATAAAAACATAGTTTATGTTGTAAATTAATTATTGGTGTACTTGTTCTTTAATTAAACAAAGAAACCCGCTTGTCCTTGTGTGTTTTCGAACTATATTATTATTATCTATTATTTATAAAGCGCTGACATACTCTGTAGTGCTGTACACTGAGGGGATAATGCCATAAACAAATTACATACAAAGACATGAAGCACAAGGTAGAGATGGTCCTGCCCTTATGAGCTTACAATCTAAGAGGTTTGGGTAACAGATGAAAGCGGAAAAACAATTGTAGCAATTGTATTAAACTTCAGCTTGATAAAATAAGAATGTAATTGGTTAGTATTTGGTGAAAACCTAAATTGCATTTTCAGATGCCGAACAGTGCAATCATAGATATCTAGAACACACAATTATACTATATACAGTATATACATATATTTATGTGTAAGTTGTAGAAGGTCTAAGGACTTGTACACAATTTAACCTCGTTCATATAATTAGTTTAAAGCACAATTTGGCAAATTAAAAAAAAAATCATTTCAAAATGAAATGCCCTATATTTGGCAATGTCCAGGTAGACTATGGGAAGACCAGGGCCATCTTTTCCATTGGGCACGATGGGCAGGTGCCTGGGGGACCCATAGGCAAGGCTCTTAATTAGAATAAATAATCCTGCAAAAGAAAAAACCTGCATAAAAATTCTTCAAGGGTCACTGAGCAAGTACATCTATCTATCTCTATCTCTCTATATCTATATCTATATATATATATATATATATATATATATATATATGCATGTGTAGGGGCCCCGATGCACTGCTTTGCCCGGGGGCCCATAATGTTGTTAAGATGGCCCTGGGGAAGACTGGGGTACTGGGGGCTCTATGGGCTTTAAAAAGTTAATTTAGTCCCTATATGCTCCTTCTTTCAAATTTGTTTATGTTGGTCACTTATCCAAAGGTAGCTCATTCCATTCTGATACTTGGTTGTGGTAATTATCCAAAATGAAGATAGAAACATAGAATTTGACAGCAAATAAGAACCGCTTGGCCCATCTGGTCTGCCCATTATTTAACCCATGGTAACCTCAGACACTATTTGATCCTTACTTCTTTGTAAGGATATCCTTATGCCAGCAAGGTGGCTCGGTGGTTAGCACTTCTGCCTTACAGCACTGGGGTCATGAATTCAATTCCCAACCATGACCTTATCTGTGAGCAGTTTGTATGTTCTCCTGTGGTTGTGTGGGTTTCATCCGGGTGCTCCGGTTTCCTCCCACACTCCAAAAACATACTGGTAGGTTAATTGGTTGCTATCAAAATTGACTCTAGTCTGTCTGTGTGTGTGTTAGGGAATTTAAACTGTAAGCCCCAATGGGGCAGGGACTGATGTGAGTCAGTTCTCTGTACAATGCTGCGGAATTAGTGGCGCTATATAAATAAATGGTGATGATGATGTCTATCCCAAGCATGTTAAAATTAGTCTACTGTGTTAGCCTCTACCACCTCTCTGCATTTTGCATGTGTTTTTAACTGTTGTGACACTAGGGGGCAGATTCGAATCCAGCGTTGTTCTTTAGAACAACATGGGGAATTGAATCTGCCCCCAGAAATCATTGTTCCAAGTGAATGCATACCTATATGTGTTTTTACATGTCTGGCGTTGTCTAAAATGTTACTTGTTCCATTCCATAATGCAAGTAATAATGCATATCACACGTGTATTGAACAAGTTTTCGTTTTTAGAAAAAAAACCTTATCTCAAACATTGGTGTATATCTACTCTAAAGTGTGAATAACTAGGAGCTCCTATCAAAACCCTTCCTGAAACTCTATTGAGACTGTCACCAATGAGAGTTTTATTAAACACTGACTTCTGACTACAATTTAAGAACACAAGCTAAAAACAAACAAACATTGCATACATAAATATGTATCATACAAACATTATTTCTAGCAAACAAATTAAATACAATAGTTAGAATAAATGACACACATATAAATATTGTGATAACACATTTAAAGAGACAAATGTTTGCTGTCATCTGACTATTTTTTGTTATCTCTCTTGAAGATTTGAAACCCTTATAATTAATTCCTTACAAGCGTATAAAACAAATGAACTAACTTGATTTTATGACAGTGAAAATCTAAATGGTATGAACACTATATTGAGCACTTAAGAGGATTGCCTAGCATTAGCAATAAAGTATTTATCATAAAGATAAAAAGAGATTTTACACTTGATAAACTAAGTTTAATGCACAATATAAAAATAATGAATTGCATGTTTGTATAATGTAAATGTTGCTGATGGTAGCACATATACAGCTATCGGCGCCTCTGGAGGTGAGAAACGGTTAAATTGATTTCACCTACTTCTCGATGCACTTCAAGTTCCCTTTTACAAGGTTCTACAAGGACAGAAGAGAGGCTCGTAAAGAAAGCCATCTAATATAATCAAAGCAACGTTATTCAGATGCCCAGAAATGCAGGTGAGCAGGCATCACAAGTAGCAAAAGTGCTGCTTCAATGAGAGGATCCACTTTATTCACAGTTCAATGGGCTTCACTGAGAGCCCTGGTTCTTGAGAAAGGTTACAGGGATTGCGGAAAGCCACGAAAATGTTATCTTCTTATTTAAGATAAACATAGTGTAAGAGATAAGTTGCCGCCTAGAGATGAAACAGGTTTTTTTCCTATGACATGGCTTCATCTCTGGGAATGTGAAGGTGCAATTTCAATGCAGAAATGTTTCATATTGGAATGAAATTTGATATATGTCAGAGATGCTCAATGCACTGATCTGACTGGCCGATGGTAGTTGTGACATCACAGTTGCGCCTACAGCCAGGAAGTATTCAATAAAAGCCATGTAGTCAGCCTTGACTAAATAAATATATATATATATATATATATATATATATATATATATATATATATACATATATATATTTCTGTGTGTGTGTTTTATCTCCAAATCATTTATGAGCTCGAGCATTTCAAACATGAACTTGTGTGAGCGTTTGCAAACAGAGCAGGATTATAGGCAGGACTACCCTACCCATGCACACGTGGTCCACAAACACTAATTGCTTCCCCCCCTACCATACTGTGCGACCAATCTCATTCCTCGTGGTGTTCTAGCCTGAGAAGGCCAGATAGCATGAACTGCAGGCAGTCGGTGCCAATTTTCCTGGACCTGTACATGGTCAGATAAGGATAAGGATACCACCCATGCTTAGGTCCGGTAAACACTTCGGACAATGAAGTCTTAGTGCAGTGGACCCCACAATACACTTGCCCTAGGGACCTGAAAGTCTTAATCTGGCCTTGGCTTACCCATACATGGATGCTTACTAACTGCCTCAAATCAGCTGCATTTACCTGGCACTTAGCACAGTGCAGAACAGAGCTGGAATGCCACTTGCAATGGGTACCATTGTTTTTAACAAAAAAGACTAGAAAGTATTGTGACTAGGCTGCAGCCTAGGGCACTAGGCTTTTAGGGGAGCAAAATTTTAAGTGGTGCAAAATTGTGTCAATTATCGCTGAGTTTTGAACATGCAGGAACATACAAATTGTTGTGGGGGAGGGGGTGGATTGAAGGAAGATGGATTTTAAATTAAGGACAAGTTTGTCTCAACCTATTGCATATCAGTTAAGCGAGGGGGAAGTGGCATTACGAGCTTATTAGCCTAGAACGACCTGAACCCTTAATCAGGCCCTGAATGTAAATACATTAAATAAAGACTAAAAGACATGGATCCTCTGCAAGCGCCAAATACATTATTTTTGCTAGATTAATTGCTTTAAGTTGTACTAAACAGGGAATATTTATATATATATATATATACTACCCATGGTATCTGCACTTAACATATCTGTGTAACATAGAAAATGACAGATAACAAGGCTTCGTACCCTGTTTCATCACTAGGAATTCTGTGCAAGTTCTCCTTTGTCTGGCTCAATGAAGGAGCTGGTCGGCTTTCTGCCAGCACAATGAACCAGCTGCAGCCGCAATTATTGATCATTTTATCTTCTTAAAGGAAGTAAAGCAAGAGAGTAGCAACAGGGAAAGATAAATGCTACACGGCTTTTATAGATTAATAATAATCACTGGCATATAGAAATAATTAACATCTGACACAACATAATTTCAAATACTAGCCTATTGAGATCATTTTATTTCACCTTATATTTTTGTAAATATTTGTGTTTATTGTAGAAATAAGACAAATAAAGCCAGAAAGTTAAAAAAAATGTATGAAGAGCTCTGGAAAATTGATCCTTAAGCACCGCAAGCTCCTGTAGTCACGTTCCTTACCTACTGCACACCAAATAACATACATGTGCCATGAGTACACAGGAAAGGTGGCCAAATGTAACACACGTAAAGAACAGCTAAACCTCATGATTAAAAGTTCATATAAGAAACATGAACGTAAAATATAGAGTATCATCCTGACTTTCCACTGTAGCTCTGTTACAATGTAACATTAGGATTTAGCAGTCCTCACACCCCTTCGTCAAAGACAGCTGGACTCACATTCCACATCTTCAGGACACTGTCCTAAGGGAATCTGATGCACGGCACAAAGCTCAAGCAGTGAAGCATGCCAGTTATGTTTGTTGTGATATCACTACCCCTGCGCCTATGTATAAATCCACCCATATCTTCAGCCTACACAGATAATATATGTTACCTTTGAGACCAGCAAACCATTTACACAAACTCGGGCCTCCCCCTTTTACAAAACGATGTTAGATAGAGAAGCACCCTCCTCCTAAACAATGCCACTTTTCTTAGCAGGATAGAACAAACAGTGGATACATTTAGATATTTTTTTAGCTCACTAATAAGCATGTCTTAAGATCCATTGAAGGAAGACAATCTCTGATACACTGGCTCCTCAGTAATGAATGGTGGTTTAAAGCCATTTATTTGTATTCAATAAATTTAAGTCATCATTGGTTAGAAACACATCTGCTTCTCCTAGCCAATTGCGATCAACGATGCAATAGTCAGGGGTACATTTTGAATAATATTTATTCATTCTGTTATTTCTTGTATTGAGGGATTGCACGCAACTGTAATCCCCCCTTCCTCCTCAAATAATACACTGGTGAGTGAGTAGAGGAAGAGGACAATGTTTAGAAGACAAAACTAATGATATGCACGTTACTGGTAAATTATTAGAGGGGCTCAATGCAATATGTTAGAAGCATTGGATGGTTCATGGGTCAAAACATATGGAACTGAGAACACCATGCTGTTTTCTGATGGAGACAAAGCATGCAATGTATCAAAAAGACATATACAAGACCTCATATCTCCAATGCAAAATCCCAAATCTCTTTCGGCTTTATAATAGAGACCCAAATTATTGAGTGGCTTTACAACACAGAGCCATATTTCAGGTGGGTTACAAAGCGTTCCCTAACAGGTAGCTTTTTCATCTTGCGATTTCTCACTGTTTCAACAGATGAAGGGGAAATGACGGGAAGCTGTCGTACACACTCAATGGCTCCAGCCACTGATGGTAAGATAGTGTTGCCTGTTCACCTATTAGAGCACGTGGACCATTTATTGGGTATCCAGCATTCTGATTGGGAAATATTCAGCACTATCGACCAATCAGAGGGGAGTCAGAGCCGAAGTTTGACATCTCTTTGGAACCAGGTCACTGACCGTTTAAAACCCAACTGAGAAACAGCACTGAGAATGGGTTAATTTAGTGTAAGGAGAAAGGACATCTAGAGCATACAGTTTATGAAATAAAAAATGCAGATGTTCAACATTACTTATTGGTATATTATATTTAGTTATCATTTGCATGCTCCTACCCACAATGCCCAGGTACAGGATTTTTTTTTATATACTTTAGCTTTGAATTGAATCTTTGCTTGATACAAATGTTTTCTTTCCTATACAATGTTCATGTTATCATTTTTTTAAAAAAAAATTGTAAAATGAAATATATTTGAAGTCAGAAATTTGTTTTATTAAAATAACTTGCTTTGAAATATAAGAAGTATAAATCCCATTATTAGTATTGCGCTATCTGTTGAAAGCAAATAAGACCTCTTATTAGACAGCAGCAGCAACAGCGCCACCTGCAGGTTTTAAAGAAAGAAACAAACCAATATACTTTACAATGTGAGTTACTGTTCATGAATTATTCATTATTTACACCAATATGGGTGGATTATATGGGCTGAGCTAAGTAATCATACAGTTGTCCTGATTTTTTCTTTCAAAATTATGAGATCCCTAACAACAGAACCTCCCCTTAATAGCGTTAAAATAAACATTTTAAATGTAAGGATTCAACTTAGTTCATTTCAGACGTAAAGAATATTTTAACAAACTATTTGCAAAAACATGTTAACAAGTTTATGACTGTTTGCATTATATGCAATTTTTTGCGAGTTTGTCACGTGACTCCGAGCCAAGGCAGAAAATTGTCAGGCAGAAGTGGTGGCAGTTATAGTCCATGGATCCATTGAGTAGACAGTAACAGATTGAGTCCAATCATCATCATCTATTTATAGATGATGGGACTCAATCTATTTATATAGCGCCACTGATTCTGCAGCGCTGCACAGAGAACACATTCACATCAGTCCCTGCCCCATTGAAGCTTACAGTCTAAATTCCCTAACATACACAGAGACTAGGGTCAATTTTGATAGCAGCCAATTAACCTACTAGTATGTTTTTGGAGTGTGGTAGGACACCGGAGCACCCGGAGGAAACCCACGCACACTCGGGGAAACATGCAAACTCCACACAGATAAGGCCATGGTTGGGAATCGAACTCATGACCTCAGCGCTGTGAGGCAGAAGTGCTAACCACTTAGTCACCGTGCTGTCCCTCTCGATCAATTGAACACAATGCTCAATTGTATTAACTGTTGATCCAGAAGAAGAGGAAAAAGCTCACTGAAGTTGTTTCAGAAGAAAAAAATTCCTTCCTAAGTTTGAAACGGCTCTCATACTCCAGCTATCAATCCGGTTAATCGCAATTTAATTTAATTTGTATATTGGGTTTAGCTAACAGACCTCCAAATTAATTTTAAAACGATATATTGAGCCTGCTGATTCTAATCTTTAACTCATTACATTCTTTAGTGTTTTTTTTATGTTTAGGGATGTTTCATGTTAATAGAGTTTTGTCTTTACTTTGCATACATTTATACATGGAAATTAAACCAGTTTTAAGCACCACTTTTAATAAACAACCATAAATTAAGCAGCATGTCCTAACGGGTTTTATTTTTTTTCTTATACAGTACATTATTATCATTATATTATTTAATACGTGCATCCTCTTTCCTCTCCGTTATTCACGTCACCTTGATTTCTAGTGAATATAATGTGTTTCAGCGTAAGATAGAAAAAAAGATTTGCACAAGTTCTAACAATTCTCTTAATCAACCGAAATGAGGAGATATTTCCAAAGCATATACTATTTCCATCCAGAAGTTCTAAAAATAAAAGTAAAAATTTTACAGTCATTAAAAGTTTATTTCAATTACTGAAAAGTTCCACATTAGAGTCACCGCTGCTATTGATCGGTGAGGGCTAAAAATAATATTTATAAAGAGTTAAAACTTGTATGTTTTACACCATAAAGTCGGGCAAAAGTCTGGCTGTCATTTGGAAATTAACAGTAAGTCAGAATTAAGTTGGAAAATGATATCGTCTATGTGTCTCACTGCCTCATATATACGAAATGATAAAATATACTCCTTGCTATGTACCTATTGATATTCAGTTTCCTGCGGCTAAATTGGCTGCTCTAGATACCTATAAACTTTTATGATAGAAAACACAAGGAGACGTGTGTACATTAGAGGAAAAGACATCCTTATAAAATGAATTATAATTTCTATGTAGACTTCGCTGTAAAAATTTGCTAAGAGGTTAATTTGGACATAAAACATTGTGACAAGATAATTAAGTTTGATATCGTCTTAATTATTTTTGATCATCGTCTTGGTTTTATGTCTTAAATATTTTTTTTCATGGTTATGAAGCTGATATCCTTGCGTTGTTTTTGAGATAAACAAGTTAACAATTTAAAATGATTTGAAACTTTAAGGGTGTAAACTTTACAGAGTTAAAGAACAACTAAATCTAAAAATGTTCGGATATAAAGTATTCAGGTTATATACATAGTTCATTGTGATTTTGGCATTCCACTCTGCAGGTCTGGTATAAAATAAAGTTTAATGGAGAACTATCTCCCCACTCCAATCTGCAGTTGAAGCTTCAAACCTTCAAGCGTTCTCTGAAAACCCACCTCTTTAGACAAGCTTATAATATTCCTCTACCACCCTCTTAATCTCCCTAGGTCACCCTATTACCACCCTCTACACAGCTAATACAAGACAACAACCCTCTGACCAACATAGTTGTGTGACTGAGCCCAGAGCCCACTAAATACTTTGTAACCTTTGCATTCTAGCTGGACAAATATTCAATATGATGTAGCACTTACCCTTGTGTATCAAACTCCCATTGTCCCATAGATTGTAAGCTTGTGAGCAGGGCCCTCTTACCTCTACGTATGTATGTATTACCCAGTATTGTTTTATTACTGTTTGTTCCAAATTGTAAAGTGCTATGGAATCTCCTGGTGCTATATAAATAAATGACGATGATGATGATGTTGATAAGGTAGTCCTTATTGGATCTAATACAGGTCACAAGGTTAGACTGCAGTTAGTTAAGCTGCTTTCACATCAGTAGTCTTGTATGAATTCCCTAATCCAGACAGTACATTTCTGCAGAGCAGGACTCCAAGGATGTCACTCATACTCTGCCTACTCAGATATATACCTCCCCCCTAACATGGCAACCTGCATCACAAGGTGGAAAAAAAACATGATAGACACATTCAATTAAATTATTTCATGTATATTCTGTAGGTCAGTCGTACCTAACCTTTGCTCCATATCAGATATTATCTTTACTTGCTCTTTAAACAGATATGTGAAAGAACTGTCACTGCTGGACAATTCTGTAGGCTATTCACTATCACAAAGCTGCCCATGTTGGTCCTACACCTTTCATCCTGTAATGCTGAAGAGCTGCTATGATAAGGTCAAGTCCTCTGTGACCTCAGCAGGAGGTGCACATAAATGTTAACAGCCTCTTACTTGATGTTCGCTGGCTGATGCTACATTTGTCATTTAAAAAAGTTATATCAAGACGTTGAGGGTAATTTATGAACCAGAAAAAATACTATTGTTCATCACAGACACATTTTGTGCATATTGTGCACTGTTATAACTTTTATTTGGTACGGAGACATTCAATAAAGACATGTTCAAAGCTTTACAGAGTCGGCACTTTAATAACAAGACAAATAACACATGGGTATAATAGATATAACAAGGGTTCAGCTGTTCTGGGCTTGAGCTGCCTATTCCTGGTGCCAATCAAAATACAAAATGGGCATTACCACCTGTAGCACATACTTGTCTCTGAAAATGTAGACGATGGGCCTGTAGACTCATCTTTTGGCCAGTGTGACTGATGAGATATCTTAGTGTATTTATAACAACTCTTTCTTTTACTCTAAGGTCTGGAGTTTCGGGGTCTCTCACAATATGAACCTGGAGCATCACAACTATGGACGGTGCAGGGGCTGTGATTTGGACGTCAATGTGCGGCTCAGGAGCAGGGGACACTCTGGGAGGTCAGAGGATAGTTGGGAAGACAGTGTATTAAGGGTAGGTGTCATGATTAGCAGCTTCTCTCTCCTCTGGGTTTCCCTTCACTCCTAAATTATTCCTCCTCAACTGGGTATCCAAATTCTTCAGTCTTGGAATTGCATCCTCTGTATACTGATAGGAGACAACATTTTTCTTTCTAGTTGGTCCCTTCTCTCAAGAAAACGAGACCAAAGAGATTTCAGGGTATGGACAGACTTTTACGCTTCTAAATAAATTGTCAATCTCGTTTCCTTCATTTCTTTAATCAGAGACAGAAAACCTCTGCATGTTATTGCAGAGAGTTGTTGTCACACGCCGGCCCTGCGAGTGGGTACCGGCGGTCTTACCCTTCTCCCGCAGGCAGGGTTCCCGGCGGACTTGGCCGCATCCGTCCGATGGCAGGCGCCATCTTGCTGTCGAGTCTGCGCATGTGCAGACACGCTCCTCCTCTTAAAACCTCCCACTTACTCCTCATTGGTCACTACCTATTGGAGGGGTATTTAAAGCACCTCTCAGGTGCCTGTTCTTATGCCCACATTCTGCAAAGAGTAAGGACCTGGCTCTGTGTGCTGCCTGCTCCTGGTGCAGTCCGCAGCCTATATTGCACTCCCGTTGTTCCAGTGATTACTTTCGCTACCTTCCTGAGTTACCTCCTTAGTGTACATTTCCCAGCTGTTTCCTGCTCTGCCTCAGGGGGCCGCGACCTGCGTGATAGGGGCTGCTAAGACCACACCACCTACCCATTAGACTCCGCGCCCTTGGGTGAGTTGTGCCATATCAGGCAGATTCAGGGGATCCTAAGGGCACCCTCGACAACTGTGACAGTCGTCTTCATCAGTTAGACTTGTGCACATCGGCAAATGTTAAAACATCAGGGCTATTATGCTGGGCACAGGGCTGTATATGTCAGTTATGGGGCTGTGGTGGGCATAGGATTCTGCCATGCATGAGGGTTGTTATAGTAGCCACAGGGCAGTACATGGTAATCATTTAGCTATGGTGGGCAAGATGCTGGGTACATGTAGTATATGTTGGTTAAAGGATTGTGGTGGCAACAAGAGCAATTATGCTGGGCACAGGAAACAGTATGATGGGCATAACATAGGCAAATCGAGGGGGGGGGTCATAGTTCCTGGAAACCCCCCCAAGCCTGGAGCGATGTATAATTGAGGTGGCTGGACCCTGCTACCGCTTTACACGGCTCTGCTTGAAAAGGGAGTGCTGCGTGCACCTAACAGTAGTGCACGCAGCATTGCTCATGTATGTTATGGGGATAGGAAGAGTTGGAGAGCAGCCAAGCACTGTCTAAAAGTATAGCCACGCCCCCATGCATGCTGGCCACGCCCACTGATGGCGTGGTGCGGAAACCCCCCTCTACAAATCCTGCGTTTGCCCCTGTATAAGAGCATGATATCTGTGCTTCAATGTATACTAATACTGGCATAATCAGTTGAACATGAGACTGTTATGTTGGGTAAAGGACCCCCCCCCCCCCCAGCTGAATTTAAATCCTAATTATAAATGAGGTCCAATCAGAATTTGGGATTTTTGGTTTATTTAACAATCTTAGGTGTAAGATGCACGTATCAAGATACGTTTTTTGCAAAGTGCAATTTAAAATGCATTTTTTGTAAGGTTTTCAATCCACAAAGTTTATCAATGTGAAAATCGTGCATCAAGTCACCTTGCTACTGGCAGATCTCAGACCTCAATGCTGGTTTTGTGACCAGGGATCCACAGAAACGGTGACTGTATCAAGCAGATGTTTGCAAAACTGTATTTAAAACCCGTTGATAGTTCTATAAATAATTTTGCCCACGTAGATAATAAAATAAATAATAGTGCCCCAATTTTATGAAAAAAACAATATTGACCCCAGTAGTATGAAAGTAGTATGAAAATACATAATAGTGCCCCCATGTATGAAATAATAAATATATTGTTAAGTAATATAATTATCAATGGTTGTATTATTATATGTTTTATTAGCAAAAGGGCTACATTACTTAATACTTATTTAAATATCAACAGTGGCAACACTTTTATTGCATGTTCTTGTGGCACTACAAGTGCAAGTATGCACTGCTGGACATGTGCATGCTGGTACTTGTAGTGCCACAAGAGTGGCCAAGGATACCAGAAGGGGCACAGTGCTATTTGGCATTGAACCAGTATTCTCTAGGTATTCTCTAGGTGCAATCATTTTTTAGGGGGTTTCGCTAGAGGTCTGGGGCTGAAGCTGAGTAGCCTGGATTTGGAAGGCAGCAGGAGAAGTGCGGTATGGTATACCAGTGTGTATATATATATATATATATATATATATATAATGTAAGTGACTTGAATGTGATAGCGTTACAATAAAGGCAGCAGGTGAAGTGGCGGTATGACATGCCGCCGTATATCCCCCACCTCCACCATTCTGTATATAGAGGTGGCGTATACCAGCCAACTTCCACAGCTGGTAAGTTCCACATGCTCCATTGAATATGCAACATCTGTTGCCTATAACTGTTGTGCATATGAATCATTAGAATCACTAGGGCTCAGTTCTCTTGTGGAAACATTACAACTGTGTGCATGAGCCCTTACGTAGAAGAAACATACCTGCCAACAGCAATGATTTTTACAGACTGACCCAAATTCCTTAATTCTCAAAGGAACAGGGATTGTGAATTTGGGACGTAGCATTATCAATTATGGGTGTGATTTGGCAAATCTGGCCATGGCTTGGGGAGATTGGTCCCAAAAATCTCTCAATACAAAGCTTATGGAAGTATATACAATTATGGAATACAGTAAATACACAAAAGGTTCAGCAATGGTCAGGAAGTGATCCAAAGAGCAAGTAAAAACAGTTCTACATTTTGATAAAACCCAGTAATTAAACTGTGTAACAAGTATGTAAATTGACCATATCAGGAGTTAGATACTATCGGTCGTATCTGGAGCTTGGTTGATGAGTGAGGTCAACTTAGTGTACACAAGGGGTATTATAAGTCAGAAAATCAACCAAACGCAAAGTGAATGAAATGTACTTGCTCATTAATGCTCACTCTTGCCTACATGTCGTTCTCTAAACTAATATTTATGATAATAAAGCCTATAGATTTACTGCCAACAAACTGGTCACATCAGTATGGCACAAAGACTTCAGATACTTCATGGATATTATTCGTTTCTATAGAACTGATAGAAGAGGCTGTATAATCTTGCACAGTAATAGACTACTTGATCTAGTTTTATGTAGGATCATTTGCATCTAAAGACTACTAAGTGCATTACTTAATTACATGAAAGTTGCTACAATATACTGAAGTAGTAAGTGAGAATGTCTAAAATAAGCCTGCTTATCACACACCGATGAGTATAAAGCGAATGCCCCAATGCTTGTTCAGGACATTTATTCAGAGTAATTCCCTATAGCTTTGATTTCTTTATATATTTTTAGAACCAAACTGTTAATTTATGTTAAATTGAACAGAATTAACATTGTGATTATGCAAAAATTGTTAATTTCTCATCTTCCTTCCTTCACCCTCTTCCAGTGCTATGGACACTGACACACTGAGAAATGTTGGGCCTATATATATTCTTTATCTTCTGTTAACTGCAGAGGAAAACAGTTTGCATATATATTTTTTATATGTGTTGCTAAATGTTGCTGACCTATTACATTGTAAGTGAGTTAGGAAAAGGAAACAGGTCTATCACAGTTTAACTTTTTCTAAATTATATTCTTGCTAATCCTGAGGAAGAAAAAGTAGGATCCCAGCAAAACAATCCTACCTGTCTCCATACTAATCTTAGTCCTTTCTCCCATCACCCCAATATGCTGTTTACTAAGTTACAGATATTTGCAGATAATAAATTCACCATTACCATCTCTTTTAGAGGGAAATTACATAGTCCGACCACCCTTTCAGTATAGAACGTCTTTCTTTGCTGATGTTTTCGATTGCCTCTTTAAAATCATAGCTGTAAACCAATTTTGGATGGATATGCTACACTATGAAACACTTCAGTAAAACAAATGAAAATTATTATAATGACCTCACTGATTCAGAATAACTTTCAATCGCTATTTGAGAGCAACTTTAATTATGTTTCATTTTCCCAACAATCCTGCTATTTTGTACTATTATGTCTTATACAGACCGATGAAGAATGCTGTTAAATTACTATTGCCTGTGGATATCTCGATCTGTGTGTTTCTTCATTTTTGAACTGTAAGCTAATTTATATCATATAGTCATTTTAATAATGTGCAAATTTAAAATCTTACATTCACGCTGTTGTGCCTGGGTTTATAGAGTTGCTGATCGTAGTGAATCTCTACATCCATTACTTGGAGTGTCACAAATAAAGGATAATAGATATGAAATGTTTATATTATACTGCCCAGGTTTCTTCTACATGGGAAGACTAATAATCACCTGAAATTTTTCCTTTTCACTTGCTGCTAATGAAGGAAGCAGAGGTTAGTTGGGGCCAAGAATCTCCCCTTCTCCAAAAAGGTCTCCGCACCCCCCTCATACTGCTCTCAAAAGAGAGGCCAGAAGACAAATACAAACATTGGTGATGCTTATACCTATATTTTATTCCTCTTCAGTTAAATTTGATGTAAAACAACAATTTAGTTATAAAAATATATAAAGATATTAAAGCCATTGGGAGATACTCTGTATAAACGTACCGAAGAAGCATTCTGGTAGCATTTTGTAAGCTCTCATCTTTGCCGTGCGCTAATCATACTCCTCCGTTCTTGATTAGCTGCTAATTTATTACCTTTGCAATGACTGTGCATGGTCAGGGACTGCTGTAGGAACATTGCAGCACATCTACAAGGGTGATTAAGCAGTACACCCACTGTACATGCAAATGAGCCTATATAAGACCAGGGGGTAAATGTATCAAGCTGAGAGTTTTCCGGCGGGTTTCAAAAGTGGAGATGTTGCCTATAGCAACCAATCAGATTCTAGCTATCATTTTGTAGAATGTACTAAATAAATGATAACTAGAATCTGATTGGTTTTTCAAAACCGCCGGAAAACTCTCAGCTTGATACATTTACCCCCAGGTCTGGTATTCTATCACTACTCAAGATAATGTCACACCTGAGCCTAGGACCTGTTTACTTTAGTTACAGACTTGCATTCACATTATGGTCTTATATTGGCATACTTCTCAACTGTCCTGATTTAGGTGGGATAGTTCCAACTTGAGAGCTCTGTCCGCCTTCCCGATCCGGACAACTTTGTCCCAAGGATGGTAATTTTTGGAGGTACATCTCATTTACTGCTGCTCTGGTGAACAGATGCCACATACATTTGAGGGGCAGAGATTACGGGGCACGCCTCCAGGGTGTGTGGCCATGCCCCTTCATGGCATAGCCATGCCCCCGTCGTGACACGGAAATGCCCTCTGTCCCAATACCAGATACCCCAATGTTGGGAGGTATGTATGGGTGCATATGTATCTAAACATAATACACTATGTATCTACACCACACTACTGAACACAGGCCCGCACATACGCAGAAATCTCACAGGTTTAAAATTAGCATCTAATTGGGTGTGTATGTGTCTACATGGGCAACAAGCAGAATACAGTTTTATACATTTTCAAATGTATGGCATTGGGCTTGGATGAGTACTTGGCATAAATTTACCCAAATTGGGTTGATTCAGTGAATATCCTCAGACATTAGAGATTTCTCATCAATAAAGTCCAGTCTTTGCAGGGTATGTTTCAAACTTACAAACATAGGAGGTAAGTGAAAAGAAAATGGCAGGTTAATAGGCAACATGTGGCACAGAGGTTAGCACTGCCACCTTACAGTTGTTCTCTTTTTGTGCGAGCATAGGTTTTCTCCAAGTGCTCCCATGTTCTTCCATGGTTCATTGTGGTAAGCTCATTGGCATTTCATGGAATTGACCCTGGTATGTGTGTATGTGTGCCTGGAATAGTGATAATAGATCGTAAGCTCCAGACGCAGTAACAGATGTGCCTGAATAAAGCTCTCTAATTGTACAGTGCCAAGAATTATGTTGAAGGTATTTAAATAAAGAATAATAATTTCATAATAAACCTACTTTATCTGACAGTAATCAAATATCTCAAATTCTGTATTATCCTCGACAAGTGAATGATACAATATATCACAGTAACTTGAAAGTCGAAACAGAAAGCAAAGCAGGAAGCCGGGATCCAAGCAAACAGATGATCATTGGATTAAGTCAGGTGAAGGACGCCTCAATGACAATATACAGATGAACAGCTATCTTGAATCATTTTGATGATGTGATGATTGGCCACACAAAGCTTTTATACCTTTTCAGGAAAGCAATAAAAACAAAAACCTAATGATAAAAATACTCTTGGCTTTATGACAGGTTGAGTGTCTTGTCTTTGATCTATTCTCAGTTGAGAAAGTCAGTTTTGGAGAAGCAGCCTTAACTCTTCCGAGAACACATAACCCAAGCTCATTTTTCAGACTGGCTATGAAACTTTTTTTCTTCAATACCTTCCTCAACACCCCTCCTCCAGCTCCAAATAATACTGCAATTGCCTATGGCTATGGTCACTGGGCACAAACTAAGTTCATGGGCAGCACGGTGGCTCAGTGGTTAGCACTTCCGCCTTACAGCACTGGGGTCATAAGTTCAATTCCAAACCATGGCCTTATCTGTGTGGAGTTTGTATGTTCTCCCTGTGTTTGCGTGGGTTTCCTCCAGGTGCTCCGGTTTCCTCCCACACTCCAAAAACATATTAGTAGGTTAATTGGCTGCTATCAAAATTGACCCTAGTCTCTCACTCACTGTCTGTGTGTGTGTGTTAGGGAATTTGGACTGTCAGCTCCAATGGGGCCTGAACTGATTGAGTACAGCTCTGCAGAATTAGTGGCTCTATATAAATAAATGATGATGATGATGTTGCAATATTAAACATGTGATAGGACACTCAAGATTTGAAAATAAAAATTTGAGACAAGCAAGGTATGCCTGACCCACCAAATCCACCCAAAATACCCTCCCATTCACCCACATTCCAATTGGCCGGGCCACATCTGACCTCCGAAAACCAGGACTGGCCCAGCAGAAATAGGACTGAAAGGTGTATTGTGTGTGACAGACATTACTAAACTGTGATTTGAGAACCCCTAATGTGCTACACTCAGCTAGCCCCTAGAAACACAGTCTTATCTATTTTGCAGTGATCTGGGAGCTAATGTATTTGTGTCTACAAACATTGCATTTAAAATTTAAGTAGCCACATTTCAAATACATATATCATCAGTTAGTAATTAGGGCTAACATAATTTAGAAATTGAAAGCTGGTATATTCATATGACCTGAAGATTGCTCAGATAAGAAAATACTCTGCTATACTTCTGTCTCAGATAAGGTGAAACAGTTCCAGGAACACATTTTCAATTTGCTCTGTTAATTTGGGCTCATCGGGAGTTTAAGCATAGACAAATAAGTATTGTGAGTTAAATATATTGGGTGAAAAAGGGGGACTGTCCTGGGAAAATTGTCACACATGGAAGCCCTATGTATAAAACTTATCGGGGAGAACATTGGGGAATAAATGTTAAAATATAATAATTTGCTTTAGCATAAACAATTTGCATTGATAAACTGAGTCACTTAATATAACCAATTTCCCCACACTGCTTTCATAAACCAACCCTAAAAGATCTTTGGTGATCAAAGTTGAGTGTATCAATGATTTAACAACTAATCCAAATTATATTTCAATATAATCTATGATTATATTTTGTTTTATTGTGCGTTATTCAAATCATTGTACTGTCAGAAAATATACTGTACAGAAGTATCAATATATCAACTATATTTTGCCCAAACTCACAAAAAGAAGACATTAGCGTACAAACTGGGCTCGCTCACAATTTTTGTTGCTCATTTAGTGCATTTACAACTAAATATTCCTTCTCCCAAAATACAGCACTATAGATACTACATTCACAAATCCTAACCATAAGATACCATTTGCCTTGGCACTCTCTGTGTGCTTGAACCCTATTACAAACTGTGCCCCCTGCTGGCAGCACAGAGAAGAACAGGTCTATCTCTGCACCATCCCAGGAAAACTATCCTTAGAATGAAACATGGTGCAGGGTATAAATAGAGGGCAAAATTGAAGGAGCAAGATACCCAAGACTCGGAAGAAGATCTATATCCCTGCAGGACAATGACCCAAAGAATACACTTAACTGTACATTGGAGTGCCTTAAATTTGGCCCCATCAAATATGGAAAAAAAAAATATTTGAAAACTGTAATTCAGCAGCGGTCCATCTAATCTGTTGGAAATTAAACAAAACTTACAAAGAACAGATAAAAATTGCAGTCCAAGGGCCTGATTCATTAAGGAACACAATCTGAATGCAAATAGCATTTAAAAAAAAGTGCAATTTCAACAAACGTACACCCACAAGTATGCCCTGCTTATACGGCAGCGAACACACTTCATAATACGCACAATGAACTAACAGGAATAAAAATTAAATACATTAACACCTGTTAATAATATAATCATTAATAAAATCCATTGAAAAAAAATGTTGTTATTTTACATGGAAAACATAAATCAGGATGTTCTAATTGTTTACTGTACATAAAATGCATTTTTATAGTGTCTCTTAATTACAAACACATGTTGTGGCATGCATACACGTCCGTCATCACTATTAATCTGCAGTTATGCCTGCCCTGTAGCTGGTGCTGTGAGAGTATAAAATAATGAATAGTTGTTAAAGGTACAAATATATGTGTGATAGCTATAACTACAAATATGAAAACTGCTCTCTTGACATAAGAGTCGAAGAAAAAACAAGTGTTTCCCATGGAACAGAGAGAATAACAGGATGCAAGACTAAAAACAACGGCCTGAAAGACATTTCGCAGTACTGGGCAAAGGATATTGCCTTATATATACTTATAAGATTTGTTGAGCTAAAGAGATTTCCTTATATGTACTTGTTTTTAACCAGTTAATGTTCGAGCTTAGGTATATATAAAGAAACAGTCTGAGAAGTCCCTCAGAGCTGATTCTGAAACTACAACTACTTGTCTGTGTTTCATTTCCTCCTCTCAAGTTGATTGTTTATATCAGGTTATCAGAGATCGATAATAGGTGCACCAAGCCTCGGTACTCCCACAGTGCAAGTGATACGGCTAACAATTACGCACCTAGGAGATGCCCAGAGCTTGAATCGGTCACATGTGCGTATGCTCGTACTTGGTTTGCCCTTATTGTGCATTGCCTATATTAGACCTCCCCTTCCCTCCCCCCATTATGCCCTCCAAATCATAGGCAGTTGGAAGTGAAATTTGCGTGCAAACATGAATTGCAAGTACCTGTATTCTCTGGCATAAGTCTCGTTTTCGCGTATGCGCTGAGTGATTTTATGAAAGATATAGCACACAAATGAACTTACATTCCTTAATGAATCAGGCCACAGATGTCTAAGGCTGGTATTTACCTGAACATACTCTCAGCTGTATTTGCAGCTAAATAAAAGGCCTTAGATTTATTTTTTTTATTTGCCAATACCTGGTATTTTTTGCTGATCACTGGTAAAATTTCCGGAATAAATCCATTTTGATCCCATGATGTAAGAAAATAAAATGTGGAGAATCTTAAGGATATTTCAAGTACCGCCCTTACAGTTCTCATTGGCGAATGGAAAATGGACTGATACATCTTTATACCTTAGAAGGTACCGTAAGTGTCACATAGAATCACACAAACATATTTTGTTTTAGTGCGTTCGCCTCTCTTGTCATTAGCACTGTCTCGCGGGGCTAAATTGAGCATTACATATCTATAAGATCACTTTACTATCGTTCTACATCATATGAAAAAGTTCAATCGAAGTTGAAAAAAGAAATCTTTCTTTAAAATAAATAATTCATGTTTGTATGGGCTTAATTCTAGTCTTTTAGAAGATGCCAACAGACGGTTTACATTTATAGAAAGCACACACTGACTTCCAAGAGAAATTAAAATGCATAAAGTAAACCATTAGTTGTTCCGAAGCATAATGATGTTTTCTCAATTTCAGTTTACCTCGGTGAATAATTTTCAATATTTCAATTTTTTCTAGGGAGAAGAACAATAAATAGTGCATGGATGTATTATGGCAGTCTGTCCTCCTGACACTTGGCTGGTGATGCCCTTAGGTCAAAAACTTGGCTGTAGCTCCGTCTCTCTCATCCCAGTGCACACTGTATGGCTCTGTGTGGGCAAATAGCAGCCCCAGCAAAATACAGGTGTAGTAAATATTAGACAAGTGTAGCCCAGAGTTCGTGTACAACAAAGTTCATTGAAATAAGGGGTGCCAGGTCATCCGCTGACAAATTTTAATAGGTCAATCATTTCCCGGTGGGACTTGAGAGTAGAGATGCTCAGGCTCAGTTCCCCGAGAACCGAACACACCCGAGCCGGTTCGGTACTTTCGTGCGCCCTCGAAATTGAAAACGAGGCTAAACGTCATTGTTACGCCGTCGGATCTCGGATCTCACGAATTTTGGATTCATTTTTAAAATCCAACATAACAAAGGGTGGGAGGGCGGTCCCAAGCACAATTCGATCTTGGGAGGGAGGGCGGTCCCAAGCACAATTCCATCTTGGGAGGGAGGGCGGTCCCAAGGACAATTCCACCTTGCACTATTTCTCTTTTCTGGCACTGCTGTGTGCCAATGTGTCCTAGATGTGCTATGAACTGCCGTGTGTTTGAGCCATTGCTCTGTCGCTTACCATCCAGCCAGGTCGTTGCAGTATTTGTCCAAAAGTGTATGAAAATAATTATGTGACCTGTGAGGTGGTCAAATTTGACTGTAAATGACTTGAAATTAGTGTTATTGAGGTTGATACTAATGTAGGAACAAAAAAAAAGCAAAATTATGTGATTTTACCATATTTTGGGATTATTTCTAAAAAATACAGAACCAAAATCAAAACACATGAGGGCGGTTTTGGCAAACCCAAAACCAAAACACAAAGCTAATCCAGATCCAAAACCAAAAAAAGTTCATGGGGGTCAGTGAGCATCTCTACTTGAGAGGTTTGCCTAGGCATACTTGCATCGTATTGCCATCTTCAGTAACTCTTGGGTGGACTACCTCCTACATGTCACGAGGATAGTGGAGGGATCAAGGACACTGAACTGACTATTTAGCCTGTTAATTATCAGATGGGAATAGCAGAGGTAAAGTAAGTTAAGTAGGGTGAGTGAAGATATGAATTGAACCAACCAAAGTGGATGTTGTTCTCTCCATGGCCGCTTCCTGATAATCAGGTTAGACATTCTATAATCTTTTGGTACTATAGAAAATGTGTATTCAATACAACATGGTGGCCAAATTCCTGACAGACCTGGTGAATGAAAGGTGACCATGCACTATGGAGTGGTTCCTGAGATGTGAACAGGTATTCAACAACCTCAATCCAGCCCTGAACCAGTCTACCATGCTAGATGACCCGGATTACACCAAGCAGTTTCCGGTCCAAACAGATGCCTCCATGTATGGGTTAGAAACTGTACCAAGCCAGGTGGATGAGGAAGGAGATGAAACCTGTTGACTACCTATTGAGCAAATTGATAGAACTTGAATTGGCCTATAATATGATAGACCAGTGTCTGGCTATAATATGGGCAATCAATGCAGTTATATCTTTATGATGGGAGTTTAATGTCATCACAAATCACAACCTTCTCAGCTGGTTACACAAGACATTGAGAGACAATTAGGCACTTGTAGAATGTGGAGTTTAGCTCCTTTTAGGCATATGCCTTTTATCAAAGGGCCAAGCTCATGCACCACCAATAGACTGAATGGACCAGCACTATTGACACACGAAGAAGTGACCCAATGCATTTTGACTCAGTGGTCAGGAGAGAGGGATAACAGATGCCGACAGATAGAAGGGGGTTGGAGTGTTGCAAAATATTGGTATGAGGCCATGTAATAAAGGTTAAGCCAACCTGTTAGGTCTATTTTCCATTAGGAACTAGTTCACATTGTTTTAGCCCAAAATGTGCCTTGTGTTTCCTCCCCTCCAAGATATGAGATCCATGTTTAAAATCACTATCATGTTACAGGATATATTAATTTGTGTTAATCCAATTAACTACATTTTTTAGGATCAACAGACCCAAACCAACCAGAGGCTCCTCAGAGGATCAGGAATGGGCCCAAGTTACAGTTATCTCCCAGTCTGGTCCCTTTCCCACTCTCTAGCCCATGAGGAATCAAAGTGCCTATGCACAAGAGGAGAGGGAATCACCCAGGGGGTATAAGAAAAGGGTTAAAAGGGTCTCAAGCCAGAGAGGGGGTAATGAGGTGTATGGTTAGTAGTGTATTGGGCTTCTTATATGATCCTCTGTGAAGGAAATAATAAATAATACCAGTCTTAATGTTAGTTATTATTCCTGTACCACACAGATACAGAGTTATTTTCCTCCTAGTCCCTAGTAAGGGCACAGTAAGGTTAAAGGTGCCCCCTCAACACATCTGCAGTCCCCGGATAGCCCTCTCCTTTGGGCTCCATATTTGAGATATGGTCTAATTAATGACTTCATTGGATATGTATCTCCCTTTTTATGCCTTCCAGGATTTTCTTCACTTTTGCAGCCACTTTGGAAAGAAAGTATCTGAATTCATCAAATTTGTAACTGTGCATGTCAAATCTTCCCCTACTTTTAAAACTTTTAAGGCTTTTATTTTGGAGATTTCAAAATCAACATTATGTAGTTTATAAAACGAGTAAGTTACAAAGAGCACTTTGAAAGTTTTTTTTGTTTATTTTATGGTGTCCTTTCCAAGATCACTTTGCAAAACATTAAGAGCCCTTGTGAAGTCATTGAACTCTGAAGGAACAACATAAGTTAGCAGAATGTAGACTAATATATCTATAAAATATAGAGCACTGTGGAAGCATCATTTAAACAAACACACAGACAGAACAAAAATATATATAAAAGTGTCAATGGGCACATAACATAGCTCAATAAACTTAGAAATGGTTAATTTTGTTTTATTTCGAAAAAAAATTAACTTTTATTTTTAAATGCACAGATCGCTCTGATAAGACAGCATTAAATATATCCACAGTCAGTATTTTAAACAAATATACCTGATTTTTATTTTTTTGCTATTTATAATTTAAGTTCAGATTAAATGATGCATTAAAAAATGCTGGGAACAGCTGCTAGAAAAGCTATTTTTATTGCATTCCTGACAGAGCAGTCATAGAAAATGCAAACATTGATACGTGAAGAAGACATTTTTAGCTGTGCACCTCCAAATGATACCAAACCTGCGAACTTATCATCTGCAGCCCCTAGCAAAAAGATTAAGCTCTGCCTAATAACTAAGCAATGACTGTCATTTACTTGCCATCGCCTACTGTGCTTATTGCACTCCTAGAATCAGGGGAGGGAGAGATTGTAACTGTTAGGCAGCAAAAGAGAGCAAATGTCAATGATTTGGAGGTTATGTGAGCACATGTAATGAGACTAATGACATTCTAAGCTGCTACCATATATCAAAGATTTAGGATATATTAAGGTAATAAAAATGCAGCCTCCTCTGAGGTTGAACGCTGATCTTTCTTAACATCCATCCAGTCCACCATCAATACAGTATTTTATATAACCGCAGAGATCTTTTATGAAGTGCGCCCAAGATGCCCCGTAAAAAAATACCCTGGATTTGCACCTTTCTGCCTCAATGGTCCACTGCACATCAAGGTACTGGCCTCCTCTCTGCAATAAGGAAGCAGCCTGTGCTTGAAAAATGTCCTTGATGTGCGGACAGACAGAAAAATCTGTATTCGGCGCAGTGTGCAAAACTGTAAACGTCACATCAAAGTCCATCCTCCTATCTCTTTACAACAACCCTTTAATTTAAGAAACTGGAGATAGTTTATTAAGCACAAAATGGAAGCTGAATAGCCAAGTTAGTAAAAGAACTAGAGATGGGCGGGTCCGGATCCCCGAGAACCGAACCCACCCGAACTTTGCCTATCCGAGTACCGAGCTGAGTAGCTCGGTACTCTCCCGCCCGATCCGAATCCAAATCGAGGCCGAACGTCATCATGACGTCGTCGGATCTCGGAGCTCGGTTCTCGCGATACTTCAAGATCATAAATACACGCCTCCACAGCAATCCATCGCCATTTGACAGAGGGAGAGAGCAGGGTGTAGTCACAGGCTGATTAGAGCAGGGACAGAGAATACAATATTCTTATTGCAATTGCTGTAACAAAAATCGCTAGAGAAGAGAGGAGGATAGAGGTTTATTTTTTTTAATATTTGGCACTCTCCAGCGCTTTTGCGGTGTCCCCCCTAATTGTGCATAAATATTTCTGGCTGTCAAAATTACTATCTGTCAGCAGTATCTACCAAGTAATTTTTAGCACTCCCCAGTGCTTTTGGGGTGTCCCCCATAATTGTGCATAAATATTTCTGGCTGTCAAAATTACTATCTGTCAGCAGTATCTACCAAGTAATTTTTAGCACTCCCCAGTGCTTTTGGGGTGTCCCCCATAATTGTGCATAAATATTTCTGGCTGTCAAAATTACTATCTGTCAGCAGTATCTACCAAGTAATTTTTAGCACTCCCCAGTGCTTTTGGTGTGTCCCCCCTAATTGTGCATAAATATTTCTGGCTGCCAAAATTCATATCTGTCAACAGTATCTACCAAATAATTTTTAGCACTCCCCAGTGCTTTTGGGGTGTCCCCCATAATTGTGCATAAATATTTCTGGCTGTCAAAAGTCATATCTGTCAGCAGTATCTAGCAAGTAATTTTTTGCACTCCCCAGTGCTTTTGGGGTGTCCCCCCTAATTGTGCATAAATATTTCTGGCTGTCAAAAGTCATATCTGTCAGCAGTATCTACCAAATAATTCTTAGCACTCCCCAGTGCTTTTGGGGTGTCCCCCCTAATTGTGCATAATTATTTTTGGCTGTCAAAAGTCATATCTGTCAGCAGTATCTACCAAATAATTTTTAGCACTCCCCAGTGCTTTTGGGGTGTCCCCCATAATTGTGCATAAATATTTCTGGCTGTCAAAAGTCATATTTATAAAGTCAGCAGTATCTTACCAAATAATTTTTACCACTACAAGTGCTTTGCGCTCAAAATGGATTCACAGCAGTCCACATATGATCAGAATGAGCAACCAGGTTCTGTCACCAGTCCTGATGTTAGTGTTCCCATTTCGTCATCTGGGCAAGGCGATGTCAAACCACACAGTGTTTCGAAATCAGTCCAAAAAACAAAAACCCCAAAAAAGTGTACTGTGTTGAAGCAAAAAAGAAGTGTTACTGAGCAAAAGTTAAGTGCCGATAAAAAAAAAAATTGCCAACATGCCATTCTACACACGCAGTGGCAAAGAGAGAATGAGGCCTTTACCTTTGGCTATTAGTGGCAGATCCCAAAAAGTAACCGAGCCTACAATTGTTGCACAACTACTGTTACGCGTCAAAGCCGAGCTGCAAGATAACAGTAAGGCATTAGAGGATAATGTTTGTTCTGATTCACAAATGACACCATTTCCTGTGTAGAGTCCATCCAACAGTGGTATGTCTAATCGTGAGCATTCTGTTAGTGTACCCATAAAGAAGGGCCCTTTCAGCAGTTCTGCTGATGTGTACCTGAACAGCCCGAGTGTAGCCGGTGATATACAAAATTAGAATGCCACTTTGGAAATAGAAGAGGATGAGGGGGAGATTTGTGGAGGTGACGAGGGCGCTAATGAGGATGTTGATGATTATGATGCAGACAGATACCAAATTGCCTTTCTCAATTTCTATTTATATTCTAGATTATATAACGGCTGAATAGTTTTCTATTTTACTCCTAGTGGAGAGGGGATATGATGCAGACAGATACCAAACTGCCTTTGTCCATTTCTTTGTATATTCGAATTTCTAGCTCTACAGTCTATGCAGGCTGCTTTTTTTATATTCAACTACAAGTGGAGGGCGGCGGGGGCATAGATAGCCACCAATGTACCGTGGTCTATTTAATTTTACTTTCTAGCTCCACAGTCTGTGCAGGCTGCTTTTTTTATATTCAACTACAAGTGGAGGGCGGGGGGGGGGGCATAGATAGCCACCAAAGTACCGTGGTCCATTTAATTTTACTTTCTAGCTCCACAGTCTGTGCAGGCTGCTTTTTTAATATTCAACTACAAGTGTAGGGTGTAATATACACCCAAAGATGATGGCTACATTGCCAATAATCAAAGATGGAGGAGGTAGACAAGCAGGTTTGACTGTATAATTTGCAGACAAGTGTTCGCATTAAGGACGGCCTACCAGGGATGAAACAGTTTTTTTTCATAATTTATTAGCTTTAGAATTACCTCACTTATCTAAGAAACTGGTGGAGCACTAAATTAGGTTATTTTAGACCTAAAAAATTGTATTTTTTTCAAAAATAGCAAAACAAAACCAAACAAAACCAAAACCAAAACACGCAAGGGCGGTTTTGCAAAACCAAAACACAAAGGTAATCCAGATCCAAAACCAAAAACAAAACCAAAACACGGGGGTCAGTGACCATCTCTAAAAAGAACATGTGTCTTCAAATCTCAAGGTTGAGAATTAGACAATATGTAGTCTTGGCCTTGGGTGAAGGCGGTTGCCGGAACTATGGTCATGAGATTGTGTTAATTGAAGTTTTCTCAGTAGAACTTGCCTTACTAGGATGTGTACGTGTTGTGAATGTTATTGGTTAAGAATCTGTGCAGTATTTTACACGATCGTTACATATATATTAGGCGTAAGCCTATCATGAGACAATATGCTAATATGTTTTCTTGTTAGAACCTATAAAATGATTCCTCAACGAGATATTAATCAGCCAGTACGTTACCACTTCCCTCATTCTGTTGTTTGATATACGCAATGTACCAAGTAGTGTATCTCTTAATGTCAATTTTTGCTACTTTAAGAGATCAAGTTACAAAGAGCTACTAATGATAGATAGGTAGATAGATAGATAGGTAGATAGATAGATAGATAGATAGATAGATAGATAGATAGATAGACAGATAGATAGATAATTGCAAAATACATTAGTTGGGCTAATCGCCACATAGACCAAGGAACTCCTATTTTTTAGGGCTGACTTAATTGGTGTTAAGAATGAATAGTAGAGAATATAAAAAAAGATGAAGCTTTTCTTTTGATATCAGTATAACTGTACACAGTTGGGCTCCTCAGTGAATCTCTCTATAGCTGTTGTGCAAAATATGAATCATTTAAAGATAGCATAGTCTACAGTCAAAGCCAAGTCTATACACTGCACAATTACATAATGCACCAAGAGGTAAGAGGGACCATTAATCCCTCAGGGGTTGGTCTCATGTTTAAACCTGGATATCACTAGGTGCGGGAGAGAATCTGAAGGTAAAGCAGAATGTGTCTTGTGTTCCGTCTAAAGATTTTCGAATTTGAACTCATGAACTTTATAGTCTTAACTCACTGCTAATCAGGAGAATAGAATTCTAGGAAATTGCATTTACACATACGCTGTATGAGTCACTGCTTTACCCACTTGTACCGACACAGGATGTACACATATGGGAAGTCTGTTTTGTCCTTGTTAAAAACCCTTAGACAGGATTTTCTTGTCATTATGGGAAGACCCATAGAGAAAGCTTCATTAGAACAATGAGGGTAGTAATAGATTCACTTCCTTCCAGTATAACAAACTTCTGGGTAATGGCATTTATCCCGCACTGAAGAGTCCTAATAAGTACGAAGCAGGCTCTTTACAACCAGATATTCTGTGTCAGCACAAGCTGTGTCATGGGTAAAGCATTGATACAGAAGGCTGCATTGTAAATGTCATTTCACAGATGTCTAATCTCTTGTAAAGAAGTTTCATATTTCTGTCGTGTCCTAGTTAAACATTTAAATACGATTATTCTTATCAGTTCATTTACATAGTCTGACATATGCTGCAACAATGTACAATAAGATTATTTGGTCAGAAGACAATTAACCATACAGATAGCACCCTAAACAAATACGGGGTGAACATACAAACACCACACAGTTAAGGCCCTGGTTGGGAATCGAACTCACGACCCCGGCACTCAACATCAAGAAAACTTCAACAACTACAATTGACTAACTAACATTTGAACCCAAATGAACCAGTTGTTTCCAATGTTATATTTGTTCAAATCCGTCATCTCAATGGGGGAAAGGAAAATAACTTTATTCTAAATGAATACCGGTAATTGGACAGCAAATAGATTGCAACATGTACATTTCAGCATCAAACCACAATTTACAAACGAAGGGCACGGGAGTCTCAAAACAGCACAACTATACAACATGACTAATTTATCAAGTGCTAAAAGCAAGTAAGCCAAGGATCCCAGGCAGACAATGGAAGACTTCGACGGAAAAGAGACTCTTGACATTTAAAGAAACAACGCTTCAGTGAAGTAATCAACAAAATTATGGAGCGTGGAATGCATAAGTACAATTGTACACATTGACAGACAAATGCATTTAAATATGTTGTATTATTTACATCCTGCGATGTGATAGATATCATGTACTAGAGTCAAAAGTCAAGGAGTACAGGTAAGAGCTCAACACAAAATGTGACACTTTTAACTGCAAAACATGACCTTCAAGTGGCAGAAATAAGAGAATTACATTTCAAATAAACCAACAACAGCAACTTCAAGAATTATCTTCTGCAAAACCACATGAGCAATCGTACAGTGGGACAAAAATATACATGACTCTAAATGCTAACAGAAATATTCATTTGTCCCAACATCAAAGACGTTTTGTCTTACTGGCACCACAAAGTTTGTCATTGTTTACTTATGCCTAGTCGAGGCGAAAGTCTGATTTTTTTTTTTATTTTGGTCCACGGGCTAAAAACAATTTTTGGGAGTTGTGTTTGTCCTTTAGTCCCTGGACATGAACCCAATAATGTCATACCATCCCTACATTGATGTATTACTCACTAATAGTTTCTGGACCATAACTTCCAATCTATACTATTGCGAGATTATCACACGTAAATAAGATTGACAGGAGGGCTCTGAGAGGAGAGATGGGTATTATCAGACAGAGGCAACAAGAATGTTACTCTACTGAATAGTCAGCTCTGAACGCAGAATCAGTAAATCCTGCAAATAAGCTAAGTAAAATCCCATAATAAATCCCATATTATTATAATAATGTTTCTCTATATAGTTTTAATCTAATCTAAACACACTGATATACATACACATACATATAACGTTAAGTATGAGAATAGTAAATAAACATTTACATATATACAGGTATCAAATCTGTTATCCGATATGTGTGAGGTTAAGGGTTTTCCAGATAAGGTTGTTTTTCTGTAACTTGGAACATTACAATGAAAATATTCTAAATGACATTTAAAAGTTCTCTTACATTCTCCTCATCATTAAATTGTTTAGCAGTGCTCCTTGCAGTGATTGAATGAAGAGACACTCAACGATCACGTCTGTGCTCCACATATTATCACTGAGCACCATTTTATTGTTAATAGTTTGCTAAACTTTCTGACTAATGAAAATAATAGGTACAAGATACCTGGATATATAGATATCCTTCAGGAATAGAAACGCCTTCATGGGACTGTACTAAACCATATAGGCAAGCTGGACACATACCTATGACAACACTCATCGGGGAAACATAGAAATGTTGTTAGATTAGATTAGATTAGATGTCTTTACTTTCATATTTTGCTGCTGCTCTATGTTTTGCCAACAACATATTCCCCCATCTGTCGTGTGGTAGAAACAGTTCTCATTAGTGTCGTGTGGTAGGAACCATGAGATAGGGTTCTCACTAGTGTCCTGTGGTAGGAACCATGAGATAGGGTTCTCACTAGTGTCGTGTGGTAGGAACCATGAGATAGGGTTCTCACTAGTGTCGTGTGGTAGGAACCCTGAGATAGGGTTCTCACTAGTGTCCTGTGGTAGGAACCATGAGATAGGGTTCTCACTAGTGTCCTGTGGTAGGAACCATGAGATAGGGTTCTCACTAGTGTCCTGTGGTAGGAACCCTGAGATAGGGTTCTCACTAGTGTCCTGTGGATGGAACCCTGAAATAAAGTTCTCACTTCTGTCAAGTGGTAGGAACCCTGAGATAGGGTTCTCACTAGTGTCGTGTGGTAGGAACCATGAGATAGGGTTTTCACTAGTGTCCTGTGGTAGGAACCCTGAGATAGGGTTCTCACTAGTGTCCTGGTGTAAGAACCCTGAGATAGTGTTCTCACTAGTGTCATGGGGTAGGAACCCTGTGATAGGGTTTTCACTAGTGTCCTGGTGCAGAACCCTGAGATAGTGTTCTCACTAGTGTCATGTGGTAGGAACCCTGTGATAGTGTTCTCATTAGTGTACTGTTGTAGGAACCCTGAGATAGTGTTCTCACTAGTGTTGTGTAGTAGGAACCCTGAGATAGAGTTATTATTAGTGTCCTGTGGTAGGAACTCTGAGATAGAGTTATCACTAGTGTAGTGTAGTAGGAACTCTGAGATAGAGTTATCATTAGTGTCCTGTGGTAGGAACCCTGAGATAGGGTTTTCACTAGTGTCCTGTGGTAGGAACCCTGTGATAGTGTTCTCATTAGTGTACTGTTGTAGGAACCCTGAGATAGTGTTCTCACTAGTGTTGTGTAGTAGGAACCCTGAGATAGGGTTCTCATTAGTGTCCTGTTGTAGGAACTCTGAGATAGAGTTATCACTAGTGTAGTGTTGTAGGAACCCTGAGATAGTGTTCTCACTAGTGTTGTGTAGTAGGAACCCTGAGATAGGGTTCTCATTAATGTCCTGTTGTAGGAACCCTGAGTTAGAGTTATCACTAGTGTAGTGTTGTCGGAACCCAGAGATAGGGTTCTCACTAGTGTCCTATTGTAGGAACCCTGAGATAGAGTTCTTATAAGTGTTCTGTTGTAGGAACTCTGAGATAGGGTTCTCTCTATTGTCCTGTGGTAGGAACCCTGAGATAGGGTTCTCATTAGTGTCCTGTGGTAGGACCCCTGAGATAGAGTTATCACTAGTGTTGTATAGTAGGAACCCTGAGATAGGGTTATTATTAGTGTCCTGTGGTAGGAACTCTGAGATAGAGTTATCACTAGTGTAGTGTAGTAGGAACTCTGAGATAGAGTTATCATTAGTGTCCTGTGGTAGGAACCCTGAGATAGGGTTTTCACTAGTGTCCTGTGGTAGGAACCCTGTGATAGTGTTCTCATTAGTGTACTGTTGTAGGAACCCTGAGATAGTGTTCTCACTAGTGTTGTGTAGTAGGAACCCTGAGATAGGGTTCTCATTAGTGTCCTGTTGTAGGAACTCTGAGATAGAGTTATCACTAG
Organism: Mixophyes fleayi; assembly: GCF_038048845.1. Classification (NCBI taxonomy): domain Eukaryota; kingdom Metazoa; phylum Chordata; class Amphibia; order Anura; family Limnodynastidae; genus Mixophyes; species Mixophyes fleayi. Next base: position 266,826,382 of record NC_134406.1, read on the forward strand.
TGTAGTGTTGTAGGAACCCTGAGATAGTGTTCTCACTAGTGTTGTGTAGTAGGAACCCTGAGATAGGGTTCTCATTAATGTCCTGTTGTAGGAACCCTGAGTTAGAGTTATCACTAGTGTAGTGTTGTCGGAACCCAGAGATAGGGTTCTCACTAGTGTCCTATTGTAGGAACCCTGAGATAGAGTTCTTATAAGTGTTCTGTTGTAGGAACTCTGAGATAGGGTTCTCTCTATTGTCCTGTGGTAGGAACCCTGAGATAGGGTTCTCATTAGTGTCCTGTGGTAGGACCCCTGAGATAGAGTTATCACTAGTGTTGTATAGTAGGAACCCTGAGATAGGGTTATCATTAGTGTACTGTTGTAGGAACCCTGAGATAGAGTTATCACTAGTGTTGTGTAGTAGGACCCCTGAGATAGAGTTCTCATTAGTGTACTGTTGTAGGAACCCTGAGATAGTGTTCTCACTAGTGTTGTGTAGTAGGAACCCTGAGATAGGGTTCTCATTAGTGTCCTGTTGTAGGAACTCTGAGATAGAGTTATCACTAGTGTTGTGTAGGTGGAACCCTGAGATAGGGTTCTCATTAGTGTACTGTTGTAGGAACCCTGAGATAGAGTTATCACTAGTGTTGTGTAGTAGGACCCCTGAGATAGAGTTCTCACTAGTGTCCTGTGGTAGGAACCCTGATATAGAGTTATCACTAGTGTTGTGTAGTAGGAACCCTGAGATAGGGTTCTCATTAGTGTCCTGTTGTAGGAACTCTGAGATAGAGTTATCACTAGTGTTGTGTAGGTGGAACCCTGAGATAGGGTTCTCATTAGTGTACTGTTGTAGGAACCCTGAGATAGAGTTATCACTAGTGTTGTGTAGTAGGACCCCTGAGATAGAGTTCTCACTAGTGTCCTGTGGTAGGAACCCTGATATAGGGTTCTCATTAGTGTTGTGTGGTAGGAACAGCCATAGACAGCAACATTGCTTTAGTGTAAATTGCACATTATAGGGTACGCGCACATAATTAATAACTTATTATGAAGTTTTTTCAGACATATTTGACTTCACACTGCGATACAGCCTGCAGAAGTCAGCGCAGCTGTCACATCCAGTTATGGCCTTTAGTACAGTATGTCTAATGACACACACACCGCTTTTGTCTTCCATCCAGATGTCATCTGTTGATGGGAACATTTGATCTGCAGGTGCATTAGTGTCTTTATATGCCAAAACAGATTCAGAAGAGAACATAAGATTTCAGGGGGTAATGCTATTTTCGTCTTTTAAGGTAACCACCTCAATTGTTGTTATGAAGGTGACAACAGCGTTTATATTAATGACAATATTTCAAAACTAGGACAATTTTCCCCATGCAGCCAGCACTGTAAGAAATGTTCTTATTTTCTGAGATATACCAAAGTATTTCTCCAGATACAATTATGTGCATCCATAGACGGGATGATTTGACATTTATCTTATTTTATACTATGTATATTTTTTATGACACAAAGTTCTGAGAGAGGAAAAAATAAAGCAAAATAAGAGAGAACTTTAACAAAACAACACAATTACTTTGTGCTGATTGGTATTAGTGTTCAAATGGCCTCGTTTATCAGTCATCAAACAAGCGGACGTGCAATCCATGCTTTTTGTGTCCATTAGGTATCTGAGCTTAGTGTGACTATAAGCAGCAGTGAGGTTAGTTATATATTATGGGCCTCTTGTTGAGTTGGACTAAAGTCCATTTGAGTAGCGTAAAATATGAATTTCACTACCGCACACGTCCCAAAAAAACACTTTGGGGCATATTCAATTGACGGCGGGATCGCCGAAAATCCCGCGCTCCAAAAATATTACCGTTAATATGGTAATACCTCGCTAGATTTCAGCTCGCAGCTCCGGGGAGCTGCGAGCTGAAATCCAGCGAGTAAATTACCGTATTAATGGTTTTCCCGTAATAACGGTAATATTTTTGGAGCGCGGGATTTTCGGCGATCCTGCCGTCAATTGAATATGCCCCCTTGAGTCTGTACGCTGATACGCCTGTCAGCTGAGATGCTTCATACTTAGCGTACTACGTAGAATGTGTCATTTTTTTCAGATATCATGTACAACTTTACATAAAGACCTATATGCCAGTCTGTAATTGTCACTTCAAATTCCTGACTCAGTTATGTCATACAGTAGTATTGGAAGGATTGTCACACCAATAATGTATTTTAGGTACTGTTCTTTCCTTTAACATACTTGATATAATTATGCATCTATTCTTGGGGTGCTACTAAACTAACATGAAGGTAAATTCAAAGGAGAGAAAGGGCTAGATTTACTAAGCTGCGGGTTTGATAAAAGTGGGCATGTTGCCTATAGCAACCAATCAGATTCTACCTATTATTTTGTAGAAGGTACTAAATAAATGAAAGCTAGAATCTGATTGGTTGCTATAGGCAACATCCCCACTTTTTCAAACCCGCAGCTTAGTAAATCTAGCCCAAAGAGTTTGTTATGATAGTGCACAGATCTGTCCTATCAAAATCAAGCAAAGCCCTAATCCTGTTTAAAACACATGTTCAAACTTAATCAGAGGAAAACTGAATCCTGATTTATTAAGGACATTAAACCTCAGTGATATTAAGGGGTATATTTACTAAACTGCGGGTTTGAAAAATTTGAGATGTTGCCTATAGCAACCAATCAGATTGTAGTTATCATTTGTTTAGTACATTCTACAAAATAACAGCTAGAATGTGATTGGTTGCTATAGGCAACATCTCCACTTTTTCAAACCCGCAGTTTAGTAAATATATCCCTAAGAATTGGCTGAAATAGGGTGCATTCAGTGCTTTAGTTATTTTTCCGCTATTATTTTACATTAAAATTTATTTTAAATATTAAAAAATAAAGTTGATTTTATTTATCAGTTACGACATAATCCAGGACCATGATTAAATTGGTTGTACAGTTCTGTGCACTACCATGAGAAACTCTGTCTCTCGTTTCAATTTATCAGCTATGCCATAACCAGCGTGGGACCATGTACCGTAGTAAAACATCACTGCCAAATGTAAGATGCAGATAGAAAATTGTGTCCGTGCTCTGGGGCATCCAGAAAGAGTGTTACGAAACGAATGACAGAGTTTCTGGAAGAGGAGATGTAAGCAAAGTGACCGATATGTGCTGCTTCCTCGTTTGAAAAGGAAATTCTCTGATGTCACTGCAGTGACATCACAGTGACTTCCCCAGGAAGTGCAGGAGAGATCTGTATTGATTCTGTTAACCCTATTAGGTCCATGTAAACTTGATCTAACAGAAGCAGCTCTACTTCCCTTAGTGCTGGCACAAGGAGAGAGTCATCAAACAAGCCAAGTCCTACCCAAGATAAAAATAAGGATAAAAATAAATTGAAAAAGGTAAAAAAAAAAATAATACATAAAAAAATAAATAATATATAGCTTGCGGTTACAACTATATCACTCCTTCAAATCTAAAAGAAATAGCAGACATTAGGTAACGTTATACTTGGGTAAGCTAGCTAATTACATTTTTAAGGTAAATTAATGAGCCTACACTAACTGTGTAAAAGTTACACAAAGGAGAATGTTGAAAAAGTATCTTTTTTTCTAATTTTGCCTATTTTTCTATACAGCAAATTAAAAGAAAAAGGATACTTAGACCAATATGCTACCACAAAGCACAATCTGTCCACATTAAAAACAATATCAAATTAACTTTTATAACTTTGAAGAGTTATGCCCTTTAACAAACCGATGCACCCAAATCTAAACGTTGGCTTGACCTCTGGTCGCAAAGTGGTGAAAGATATTATGAGAGTAAGGAAACATCAGGACTGTCTATGTTTTATGTTTTGCTTGCTACCAAATTTAACTGTAAAAAACTAGAGCAGCTGTACAAAAATAGGGAACTGAAGTCACAAAAGACTTCCACACCTGTACAAACAGGGGAGGGCTGGCAAGTTTTAGCCCTGGGGTGCAAGACTCGACCCAGCAGCCTATTAGGAACATTTTAACGGGAAAAAAATGCAGGTGGACCAGTGACCCAGCCCAAGGTAGCCCCCTATGGGACCTGCCAGGGGGACAGATGTCCCCTTGACCCAAGCCCAGCCTGCTCCAACTAATATCAAGCTACTGATTGCTCTGGCTCTCTTCTTTAAGAGTCTAGAGAAGTGTTACATTTCATCATCATCATCATCACCATTTATTTATATAGCGCCACTAATTCCGCAGCGCTGTACAGAGAACTCACTCACATCAGTCCCTGCCCCATTGGGGCTTACAGTATAAATTCCCTAACACACAGAGAGAGAGAGACTAGGGTCAATTTTGATAGCAGCCAATTAACCTACTAGTATGTTTTTAGAGTGTGGGAGGAAACCCAAGCACACACGGGGAGAACATACAAACTCCTCACAGATAAGGCCATCGTCGGGAATTGAACTCATGACCCCAGTGCTGTAAGGCAGAAGTGCTAACAACTATGCCACCGTGGTACCCTGGTCCTTCCCTGAAAATCTGATCACCCACCCACGCGATCATAATGAAACGATCCTGTCCATGCAACGAGAGAACATGGAAGCTCAATCAACTTGGTCGTACGAGGACCAACATGCCCATGGTCATCCACCAATTGTTTTTTTCCATCAGAATTTATAACATCCTGATAGGAATGTTGCCATTCTCTCTGTTAGATATATATTGTCTTGGAAAACAACACTAGTTGTATATAGATGATACATTTAATGGCTAACTAATTCCATCACGGCAGCAAGCTTTGGGATACAAAGACCCTTTCTTCAGACACAAAAAGAAGCTTTTGTATACTAATCATTTGTAACTTCTATGGAATTAATTAGTTATCAAACAGTGTCAACTTTTATTGTTGTCCACATAGCATAGATCCTTCTTCTACTCTACAAGAGGTCACAATCTACGGGCGTTATCATTCTCAGCAATACATCTCACTCGTGCAACAATTAATTCACATCTTCTTGCATCGGCATCCAGACCTGGGTTCATGTAGTCGAAAATAAGTCTGAAACGGATGAGCAATATACGCTTTTCCTTACTGCGAATTAGAAAGGATTATATTTCATTCTGCGAGCAGACTGAGACGTATCTCTGTTTTTTTTTATTATTTATTTCTCAGGCTTATGGCCTGATATGTATTATACACTTAAAGTGATTTTAACGTGTGATACACTTTAGTCGTATCTTACTGAGATGTACATATCTTCGGGACTATGAAGAGTTGCACATATTTTAACATACAACATGCGGAATGGGAAGTAAATGAAAACTTTTAAATGGACGCAATTTGCACTTATGTTTTTTGTGGCGAACTCTACATAAGGCCACTGGTCTTCCAATGCGACTGGTCACTCGTCGAAGAACGCAAAATGAGCGTACTCTGTATTTAATTTAAAAATTCACATATATCGGACATATGCATCATCATCATCATCATCACCATTTATTTATATAGCGCCACTGATTCCGCAGCGTTGTACAGGGAACTCACTCACATCAGTCCTTGCCCCATTGGAGCTTACAGTCTAAATTCCCTAACACACAGACAGAGACTTGGGTCAATTTTAATAGCAGCCAATTAACCTACCAGTATGTTTTTGGAGTGTGGGAGGAAACCGGAGCACCCGGAGGAAACCCACGCAAACACAGGGAGAACGTACAAACTCCTCACAGATAAGGTCATGGTTGGGAATTGAACTCATGATCCTAGCTCTGTGAGGCAGAAGTGCTAACCACTGAGCCACTGTGCTGCCCTATACAACAATCAGAGGATCCAAGGAGATGTCTGTTGATGAAGACAGGTCTAGGTCCGCTCTGCTCTAACATCACAATACTCTGCAGGATACGTCCAATACATATGTCTAATTTAAAGTCACCAATGAACACACATAAAAAAAAACAACTATTCAATGAATGTCACCTGTTAATAATATAGGCATAAATGACAAAACATTAAAAAGTTAAAAAAAAGTGTTTTTTTAGTTAATTGTTTTCCATAAAATACTTTATTAGGGTGATATGAACATCTACTATACATAAAATATATTTTTACAGTTGCTCCTGATTGCAAACACATGTCCTAGCTGCCTACACAGCCGTCATCACCAGTAATCAGCACTTACACCTGACCTGTAGCTGGTGCACGTGATACGACAGAAAACCACATACCTTAGAGATGCGCAAAACTTGAATCGGAGGCTGCTGTACATTGACTACTGTCATGTGCCCCTTCCCCTCACCATTCTGCCCTTGAAATTGTAGGCTGTAGTAAGGGTCCTTTGCGCTCGAAGATTAATTGGATTTTGCTGCGTTTTCTGGCATATGGCTCGATTGTGGTCATGCGCAGAGCGATTTTATGGAAAGCTTAAAATCAGAAAATACCAGCATTTACATTCCTTAATTAACCAGGTCCTGGATTTCAGGGAACACAGTCAGTGGGACTATTGATAAGAGCTCAGGAAGTCTTATATGTTCTAACTTGCAGAACAGCTACTAGAGACTGTGTTTTAGAAGCACCTGTCAATCAGGATGGCTGACAGTGCCCATGTGTTTGGGTACAAAGGAGCAGCACCAATCTTAATTTTTCTTGAATATATAATTTTTCCTAAATAGCTATTTTTTGTGGCTTTGAATAAAAGCAGATCCAAACCATGCATTATGGAGGCACACTCACTTATCATCAAGTACATTCTGGACAAAAGTACATTAAAATATATTAGTTATCTAATATGTCATTATATCTAGCCCTCTTTAAGAAGTCACAATCGTATAATATCAGTCTTGGTATAAAAAAGGGGACACTGTATTTTAGATTATCTCAAAGTGTGTAAACATTTTCTATTAGCTATTCTGATAGATTTATATTTTATATTTCTATAATATTTCTATTCTATTTTTTATTTCCTAATATTACAATTTATATTTTTAATACATTGACTATTTGCCTATTATTCTGAACATTCTTCTTTAATATGTGTATAAACCAATGATTAATAAATTCAAAGTATTTTTATTATATTATTATATTTAGAAGTAGGTACATGTCCGGCTTTATTTGGCTATATGTATACAATTGAAAAATGATATCAAACACAATGTGCTCTGTATATGAAGATCAGTATATCATTTATGCTGTTTCACAATAACCTTGGTTTTTGGGGAGAGGCAGCGGAGACACCAGACTGAAATAGAAATGTTTGGCAGATTCTCAGGCTGTTACATCTCTCCGAAAGGCAATCAGATGTTACATTTTACTATCCATGTAAATGGGTACACTGTTACCATTTCCCAATCTCTCAGAGTTATTGTGCATAGAATGGAATCTCACAACCTCTAGTTTGTTTTGTAGAACAATGAAGAGATAATTCCCTGTTGACCCCTGGACCTCAGTGAAGAATGGAAATACCCTGATTTAAGAGGAAAAACAGAATATCATGCATATATCATAGGAAGTCACAGATAGATAGATAGATAGATAGATAGATAGATAGATAGATAGATAGATAGATAGATAGATAGATAGATAGATAGATATTATTGTGACTCAAACACTGGCAAAAATTAATTATGGGCTGTATGTAAGTAGAAGGTTTCTAACCTAGACGTTGAAATCCAGGGAAAATTGTTGGTATTGAAATCTTTCAAGCAGCTTTCTGCTCAAGTGAGAGCCGGATCAAAGGTTCCCTGGAGTGAATGGAGAGAGAGGGAGGGCCTCCATTCAGACAGCAGGCTAATTAATACTTTCACCTGCAAGGAGTACTTTACAAAATGTGTCAGTTTACTCAGTCAGTCTCTCTCATTACCTGGGGAAAGAGGCTGAAATCCTCCATAGAGAGAGAAAACTGATATTTGTTTGTAAGTCAACTAAACTTAGGGATTGTCAGATGTATTTGACAGAGTCTAGTTGTCCCATAGCATTAGACTGCTGTGACTTTTAATTGCTGCTGTGCAAAAAAGTGCCCCGTCTACAGCAGGTATAGATATATATGTATATATACATCTCATTTTATAGAAAAACTCACGGACAGATATTGCGGTCCCTATCGCAGCATGGGTGACCGTTTAAAATTGGGTCAACTGATCTTAGATATAAATATCAAGCTCAACTTTTACTAATTTAATCTATCTATCTATCTATCTATCTATCTATCTATCTATCTATCTATCTATCTCCTATCTATCTATCTATCTATCTATCTATCTATCTATCTATCTATCTATCTCACATCTATCTATCTATCTATCTCCTATCTATCTATCTATCTATCTATCTATCTATCTATCTATCTATCTATCTATCTATCTATCTATCTATCTCTCTTATATATATATGTGTGTGTGTGTGTGTGTTCAGATTGTGTGCATTACATGTGACTTTGCAAACATGTCAAAATGATCCAAATGTCCTCTGCAAAATCACAGCAAAATATGTGATGTTTGTATTCAAAATAGGTGCCAGAAATGTACAAGTGTATTATATTAACTGGTTTGTGACAAGATTGTGTGACAAAACAGGCAGTATGTAAGGTCCATGGAGGGTGCAAGTCACACATGAAAACATTGCACAATGAGCCAGGAACTTACTCAGTACAAGAAATATACACATTTTACACAATTTTCATATTTAGTCTCTGCCTGTTGGTCATTGTAATTAAGACCTGGAATAATGATTGTAGCCTTGTTCACTGTGAGGCCAATAACCACACCAACATAACATCGCTCTCTTCAGGTGTGTAACAACCATGGATGTAGATGAGATGATTGCCTTTAAAAGGTCCAACATGTGAAGCTTTTTCCTACATTATACCTTCATAGTATATCACAGCACATTACTTACTACAGATAGAAATAAAATGGTTTCCATATTTGTAAGTAAAAATAAATGAATTCTCTGTCAGTGACTCTTTGTATCACAACGAGTACTATGGAACCCAACATTGCCAATTTTCCTGCGCACCTCTCTAGGGTGTTCTTACGGCTCCCCCGAATACCGTATAAGCTTTTAGAACAGATACTGCAGCAGAGGTCTTCACCTATGGCAGCTGTCTTTCACGTAGAGATGGATATTCTCCCTGTTACTCAGATGCCCCCAGAACTTACACTCAGTAGTAAAAGTTTATATAGGGGACACTGGATCGCTACTCAGGGGGGAGCGCAAGAACCAACCAGAGCCAGGCCAGGGGTCAAAAGGTCAGAAGCAGACAGGGAGAGTCTCAATTTGGACAAAAGAGTCAGGGGCTCACAGGAAACAAGGGTAGTTTAGGTATAAAGGCCAAAGGGTCAAGGGCAGGTAGCCAACAAGGATAGTTCAGATAACAAGCCAAAAGTTTAGATAACAGATGATCAAACAGCAGATTCAGAGCAGCACAGAAATTTACAAGGCAAAGGACACTAGAACCTTTTAAGTAAAGAAGGGCCAATCAGAAGGGTGAGCAAGGAGCACACCACTGATAACACATAGAAGACTGCAATCATGTGAGTGTAGTCTCAACCACGCAGCCCGGCTGTCTGTTAAACAATCGGGACCAAAACCAGGTGACCTTTGGTAGGACAGGAGCCGTTGTAATTAGCACGGCATCTCGTGACAGGTGCAAGGCAAACTCTGTGAGGTTACATTGCTGCGGAGTCCCCACACAACCATTCCAGAGGCACTCCGCTGCACTCCCTAATTGTCTTCTGCAGTAACTGTGAGGAGCACTACTAAATAGTTTAATAAGGGGGGATATCAACAAAGTTGGGTACATTTGTAATGTAATTTAGTATTAGACCTGGTGCTCCAAGTGACTCCCTTATAAACAAAATCCCTTAGTACAGTGCATTCTAAATAATAGCTTCCATAATTGTATATTTAGGATTATTACTGGTTTCATTTATCTTTTCACTGGTAGATACATTATTATGTGATATTCATTTTAATATTGATTTCTCAAAAATAGCAGCGCTTGTTACATTGAATGAGATTATTCAGGACTTACTGCACCTTGTACGGCAAATTTGAGCTCTTTGACGTCAGTGACTGTGCTCCGCTTGTCTTGGGTCTTCTTTTCAGTTCTTCGGTTACTTCTCCTTTTTTTGGTCTCCCCCCAGAGGTTTGATCCACCGTGCATGCTCGGGATATTGAGAATACCGATTCCTTCCAGGGAGATATTCCCCAGGTCCATCTGAATGCCGTCACACTGCAAGGAACAAATACGTTATCTTTCACAATCTTTTCAATGTCAACAATTTGCAAAAAGTATCCAATAGATGATCGGTTTCATTTTTTAGGATCTATACACCCCCAGCTGTTATATTACATGGAGACTGTGCTACTGCGGCTTAAAGGTGCAATCCCACAGACACGTCTGAAGCTGAAGTCATTTTTCCAGGAGGCTCTATCTATAACTTACTGTTACCTTTGCAAAACAACTTTGTGGGACACATTTATGTGGCTGCCACTGTAAAGAAGTGTCTCTTAACTGGAAACATTTGGTTTCTGCTTGTTCCCAGAAGAGTGTAACTTGAGCTCGTACTCTGAGACAGTCAGTCACCAGACTCCCCAGAGGTCATGTGAAGAATGTGGTGTGGGGGGGAGTTTGCTAGTTTCCAAGTCTCTCTGTACATTACATCATTTGTCATGCGACAGTGGTTGCCATGGTAATATCATGACATTGCCCATTGATAACAGCTTGAAGCAAACAAAAAAGGAAAATGAACAACTACATGGGTCTTCTATATTTATGTTAGAGACAAACCTCAAAATGTACCTTTAATATAATTTGGACTGTTATCTTTCCTGCACCCCCTCCATTATCTCTTCTGTCAAATATTGTGAAGACAAATAAAACATGTGGCACTTATTCATTCATGTAATCTCCCCGACATTTACAACAGGATAGCACCACACCACCATGATATCAATTTTTTTTTTTTTTTAAAGTTTTATTTTTGAGAAGGTCAATAATGAGCATCAGTCCAAGACAAAATCTGTTACAATCAGGTTATGCATGTTCAGGGACTAATACAATCATTGTATATCATAATAAAAAGAGTTTTGATATTGACCAAGTTTTAACTATAAGAATAGAAGAAAGAAGAGACAGAAAAGAGAGGATAGTCAGAGAAAAGTGGGCAAGATAGATTAGGAGGCGGTGTGGCAGGCCGCCAGAAGAAGAAAAGAAAAAGAAAGCAAAGCAAGAGGTAGAAGAGAAGTGGGGGGGGGGAGGCAGGGGGGGCGGGGGATGGTAGCAGGTTGAGAGGGGATATCAAGTGGAATGTTTTAGAGGAGTCATAGAGCAAAAGGAATTTGGATTTGAAAAAATGACATCCACGGCTCCCAGACTTTGTTGAATGATTTAGAGGTATTGCGCAGTATGCATGTCATAAACTCCATTTTGTATGAGTGCCAAACTCTATTAATAATGGTCTGAATAGTAGGCGAGGAGGGTTGTTTCCAATTAGTGGCAATTTGACACAGTGCTGCAGAAACTATGTGGCGGAACATTTTTGTTTGATGTTTAGTTGCGGATGGAATCCCAAGTGGGAGAAGGAAAAACCTGGGAGAAATTGGGATGTCAATCTGTAGAATCCGAGACGCAAAGTTCCGTAGTTCCAACCAGAATGGGGCAAGCTTGGGGCATTGCCACCAAATATGGAGGACATGATATCAATTTTTAACGCATTCAAAGTACCCCATTAGCATTTATATTTGATTGTATCATATATGACTTTGTTATTGTCTATTTTATGTGGCCAGGTGAGTTCTGGGTAATTTCAGGGAGGGTACTTGTCACATGTCCCACAGAGGGGCTGCAGTGCCCTGTCCCACCAGGAGACAGGACGTCTTAACCAGTTGGCAGCCAGATTCTGTGGAAAAGTAATGGAAGGGTTTAAAATGTGAGTCACTAAGTCTTTATACAGACCCCCCCTTGTACTGGCTGTGACCAGCTAGACAGTCCGGAGACATACCAGCAGGAGGGCTGTGGATGTGTGGGTTTATGGAAAGACAGCCCAGTAACAACGCTCTTATGACAGCTGCCAATACCTGTGAGGTCCTCTATTCAAGACCACCCTGGTCCAGCACCCATGACTGTGGGAACCAAACTGGATATAAAAAGGAAGGGTCCTGGCTGAGGGGTTGTAGTCTACTTGGAGCAGTCCACACATTGAAGTTTTGGCTTCAGCTAGAATGAGAAACTTGTTATCGCTCTTGGAGAAAATATTTTGATTCCTGTTGCTCGGTGAACCTGCAGGAGCAGGGAGACCTTGAGCTTGTCTCCTACCACGCTGGTAGAGGTGAGAATAGCTGGCCTAATGACCTGGATTGAGGGACAAGAGAACTAAGATGATTGCGGTTGTGTTCTTGGGCTAGTAGGGTAAGGGAGAGGGAGTGTGCCAGTAAATCTGCCTGGTATATAGTTTCTAGCGTTTGCATTTTTGCACAATAAATGTACAGTTGTACTTTCTAACTGTTGTTGCCTGACTTAGAACCCATAATAGGTAGCGGGCGCATCACGTGGCACATAAGGTACGTCTCATTGGCCAGCCAACATTAAGTGCATGCAAGCGGGCCAAAACTAAACCTGGTATCTTCACAGACATTTGTTAGCATAATGTCCCTTCAAGCACTTAATAAGCATGTAAAGCAACTGTTTGTCATTATAATACAACAAAGTCTGTGCTTTACTAAGTTTAATGATGTACTATGCCCACCAGGGCTAGTGATGTAACAGTAGCTCAAATAACTGCATCCTCATCTTTCTGTGCAGTATTAGATCCCATTAGAACACTGTCAAAAATATGTTGGAGGAGCTTCAGCTCTCTGTAATGAAGTGGGGAGATAAAACATTACTTTTTAACATAGCTGCAGTGGAAATCCCCCACTAGGAGTCAACCCGAAGATCATGACCACAGCATGGAGACTGCCACGGGTCTCGCCGTGTCGTGTGAATAAGAGAATCCTTGCATGGTGAATAGTATAGTGTTATTTACCAGGAGCTAGTAAAATGGGGAGTATCGCTAGAGTACTTGGCAGTACTGAATAAGGTATATAGTCGTGTTCACCTCCCCCTCTTTCCAAAAGAACATGTGGAGACAACCAAAAATCAAGTTAGAAAGGTTTAGAGTTGAACCACACGGTTATGTTTGGGGAGGGGTTCTCAACTAACGGTATTATACCCCAGTTCTGGATTGTCACCAGGACAGGCCATAGGGTGGCCTGATGATTGTACACAGTAAATGTGGCCATTGGATCTTATATTAACTGGCATATTATTCATGTCCGGTGGATGCATTTGGTTTGCACTGCACAGCCCTTCCCTTATTAATGAAAGGCTGTGGCCATACCCTCTCCCCTACTTGGTGTCGTGTCTATAAGCGAGAGATTATTAATGGATAGCGGGACAGAGGGGCACAGAATGTACCCGTCCAAGGTCAGGTTGGGGGAAACACTGAACTGTATATTTAACCTCTCTGCGTCTTAGCTGAATATGTCATTTTTGCAGCAGAGTGGTCCTTTAAATATCAGCAGCAACCATAACACATAATGAACAGCAACACACCTGAATACCAGGTTAATTATAGACTGAAGATCATTGTAATCAAAGCGCCAGGAAGAATTCTGATAGTTAGAGATGCATTTAGGGAAATGTTCAACAGAATGTTCTGTTCAACAAGGAAATACTGTTACTTCCTCAATCTCCCAATACATTAGTATTATTGATAAGAGATGATGAGCTATTCCAGAGCTGTAGCATAAATAAAACATATGAAAGGGTTGAAGAGATGATGCACATTAATGTCAGTTTTGCAGCTCCGTACTGCCATGGGTAACAGTGTGACGATAGACAGAGGTAAATATGTATAAATATGGTATGGATCATATACGTACAAGTTTCCACTAGACAGCACCAGATGATTTTCTTTTTTCCCTACAATTCAGTAGGACAACATGGTTCTAAAGGATTTTGTCATTCAAGTTTAATAATATTGCCCCCTCCCCTCGTCACAGACCTGATAACTACCCCTGGTATCCAGCCTACTGGAATGTGACTGTAATAAGATGAACACAGGGACAAACGAAGGATTTGTAGAAGGGGATTTGCACACCACACCGCCAGTGGGTGTGACCAGCATGCATGGGGGCGGGCTATAATATTAGATAGTGCTTGGCTGCTCTCCAAATCTTCCTATCCCCATAAAATACATGGGCAATGCTGCTTGCACTACTGTTAGGTGCACACATCTCTCCCTTTTCAAGCAGAGCCGTGTGAAGCGGGAGCAGAGTCCAGCCACCTCAATTATACAGTGCCCCAGGCTTGGAGGGAGGTTTCCAGGCACTAGGAAACCCCCATCTGTTTGCCTATGGAACACAGGAAGCTGTCTCGTGCACAATGTTTTGGGAAGAAGCTAAATATTGGGAATTATTGTACAAACTGCACATAACAAATACATTCTGCCTTTCCCCCCCCAAAGTCTGTCCCCGCCTTATGCTAGTGAGGCCCTGTAAAGTGAACACAACCTAACTCCCTCCTCATCTCCCACTTAGCAAGTGACTGGTATAGTACAAAGGTAGATATGAAACACCCAAAGTTGAACTCTTAGTTAGTCCCAGAGAGGTTGGCTCAGTTACTAGGTGCCGACTGCCCAGTTGTGGCCTTTCTATCCTATGCGTCACTGACTGACATAGAGTCTGAGGAGGGAGGGGATACACGACAGTGACCTCCGGTGGTAACTGACCCAATAATGCCCCCGTGTGAGGTGGCAGCGTAGAAAGGGTTTTTGCACAGTGTATATGTTGGTGTTCTGCAGTTTGTAGCACAGTGTTGGTGTGAGTACTGTGTGGGATGATGATGTAGTGTACATTGTAGCATGGCCCACACGTGCATGCATATAATGCGGCTTAGAGATGCATGCATTCTCCTCCAACCAGACATGAGAATGTGAGCTCCCGGCAATGAGAGATTTTCTAGTAAAGCTCTTCTATGGCAACGATAATAGAAAACCAGTAAACTTTGTTTCCACTGATCAGCAAGGATCCATCATGATTTACATTAAGGTGAAAACACAATTTAATGCATCTCCAAGTTAGACATAAACTCTGTATAGTATAGGAGATATTTAATAGATATTTTCCAATGTAAACTCTTTTTTTAATAGAAATGGTTAAAAACTCAAAACTGTCCAGTGAATTTAATATTAAGGACCACCATAAACAAGTCTGGTTTTGGTGGATCAGGACCATAATGTATCCCAATTACACCAACTTAGAGACTGTTTAAAGTATATTCCTCCTACTGCTTCATATAGGTCTACCTCCCCTACTATATACATAATTTAATAGTAAATAGCGCTGACGGAAGGTAGAGCATAGAAGCTTCTCTAAAATGTTATCAAGTGCAGAATACATGCCTCTGTTTAGTCTGCTTTATTATAATGATGTAACTACCTTGTTCATAGAAGTTGTGACTTCATTCCAAGGTCACTCAATAAAGTGATACAAATGGGCAGTACGGTGGCTAAGTGGTTAGCACTTCTGCCTCACAGCACTGGGGTCTATCTGTGTGGAGTTTGTATGTTTTCCCCGTGTTTGTGTGGGTTTCCTCTGGGTGCTCCGGTTTCCTCCCACACTCCAAAAACATACTAGTAGCATAATAGTAGGTTAACTGGCTGCTTTCAAATTGACCTTAGTCTGTCTGTGTGTGTGTGTGTGTGTGTGTGTGTGTGTGTGTTAGGAAATTTAGACTGTAAGCCCCAATGGGGCAGGGACTAATGGGAATGAGTTCTCTGTACAGCGCTGCCGAATTAGTGGCGCTATATAAATAAATGGTGATGATGAAGTGAGTGCGGAGGGCGGGCAGAACACTTAGATTGGTAAGTAAAGCGCTGACAGGCTGGCAGGGGTTCTTCCACTTTCCATGTTACTGTAGAAAGAGCGGGCTTATTGGAGAGCAACTCATGTGCGGTGGTTCCTCTTCTATGCATGCTCGTTTGCGCCTCTTGCACGCCTGCGCGGTGAAGTGCCCATTGGGCTTCACAGTGTGTGTGCCAGGACAGGGAGGTGCCCAAGAACGTAGACCCATCCTGGTGGGTGTTTATTGATTACTGGTGATCAGACAAATGCTACTAATAATTGGTTTATAGGATATATAGATAGTTTTAATGCACTATTGATATTTGAAAACATTTACTGATGGTGAAGGAAAATTGGGTGTTTTACGCTTATCTAGAATGAACAACGCAAGGGACTAAATACAGTGGTCATTTCAATATTTGTCTGTATGCAGGCAGCCACTTTGTGGTCTGCAACAATATCTACTATATAAAAGCCTAGTGGCATGTGTCTGTGTGTGGAAAAAAAAAACCAAGCTGCAGCGTCACCTGCTTGGCGAAGTTATACACTAACCTACTAAATTCTTAGTGTGTGTGGGAAAAAAAACTCAGAAAGGGCTGAAATTTGCTGCAGCGCCACCTGCTGGGCGGAGTTATAGACTGACCTACTAAATTCTTAGTTTGTGTGGAAAAGAAAACTCAGAAAGGGCTGAAATTTGGTATACTAAGATGTTTTTAATTTGTTCATTTAATTTGTTAATTGTTAAAAGTGTTTATAAAGATTTAAAAAAAATATATATATATTTCTTGAAGGAGAAGTGACAGTTGGTAGTGGTTGGTGGTTGCCGGGGGTGACAGTGGGGAGTGGATGGTAGTTGCCGGGGGTGACAGAGCGAGAGGAGTGTGATACTCAGGACTGCTGAGAGAGATCCCTGTGTCTGGATAGACATCTGGCTAGATGTGGCGATAAAGATAAAAGATGAGGTGATGGAGAAAAATGATGAGGTGGTGACATGTGGACAAAACCACGTTAAAAAAGGGCGCTTACGTCGGGAAGTAACGCTCTTCCCCTGAGGAGGCCTTGCCTAGCGACAAATGCATGACAAGAACCTTTTTAACACCTTAAGTAGCTTGATTTGACTAGAATGCATGAGTATCATGCACGGGTTAACTTGTATAATATATAGTTCTTATTTCCTAAAGGTTGTATGCTCATTGTTACAGATTCAGATCATATCATAGCTGCCTGTCTAAAATTACACCATAAACAGCACTTAACTCCGGTCGGATTACACGTTGACCACGAGGCAATTTTATTTGGCTGCGTTAATCCAGCCCAAAAGAATAACTTTATTGTTAAACTAGCGCCGATTTTTTATTTAACTTGTGCCGTGAAATAGAGATCGCTTGATAAAGAAATTCTCCTCACGCTTGTGCTAACTTCTATACATTTCAGATAAAGAGATATTAATTTCATAATTAAAAGTAATCTTGTGTAAATACCCTGCAGGCCTCAATGAATCAAACACATACTGTGTGTCAAGCTTCCTACCGTTTTCAAGTGGAATGCACTGGCTGGATAATTAGATAGTACACATTTTCTAACCTTATTTGCATGCATATTATATTTTTTGCACACTGACAAGCAGCAGTAACAACAAAAGTCAGATTACCGCAGGGAATTCCCACAAAGAAGTCTTCATTCCTTATAATTTACAGCCTAAATTAAAATAATTTGATCTTTGACAAGGATGAAATGTCAGACAGCATGGGGTCCTCAACAAGCCACGGCCTGTGGATTCTGAAATCTGCCTAATTTATGTCAGTCACTTCATAATACATATTTAAGTATTACACACAAAAAAGATAATAAATATGCAATCTGGCACCTTTGGTATTTTCCTGCTGTTAATTTATAAAGGTCTGGAGTCCCCAAACCGGCTGAAATCATTTAAATAAGTGGAGGCGCAGAGAATAGGGGTGAGAATGGTATCGGCTGCTATTTTCACTCAATATTGAGCACAGCGGGGGGTACAATGAGACAATTATTCGACTCTGCATCAGAACCCAATTGTGACTGGTTAGACTAGCTAGTTTTCACAATTAGCGAGAGGACCTCTAATTAACACCACGCACACAAAGATTAGTGTGCACTTTTGGTAGACCAGTGACAAGTGGCAAAGGGGTGATGATGGGGTGAGAGGAACATACAGGATCTTCTAAAATCCTCAGCGGCGATGTATATGGACGTGTTGCTAAGTTAAAGAGGATGTATAATTGTGATACATTGTTACACACATGCACACTCACACACACACATAAAAAATATCTCTATCTACAGTGTCTTTAGCTTTTGAGTGTTCAAACTCTCTCCACGCATCCAAAGAAATCTCAAATGGCTAAAGCTTCAGCATAGGACTTCAGAAAGTTTTAATCTTAAGGACAAGCAGCATCATTTTCTAAATATAGATATGGGACCTTCTATCACAGAGTCTCAGTAACTGGAACGGTACATAAACCAGACAGCAAGAAAAGCAAAAAATATGACAATGTGTTTCATACACATGGATATGATTTCTGAGTGCACTCGATGCTTAGCGAATGATTTCCATGTTACGTGAGGTTAAACCTAATGACTGATGTCTGGTATTTGTCTCTCACAGTTAGTTCCACTAACAGTCCCACAAACATTAGATCAGTGGTCAGGGAACAGGGGTAAATTACCCCAAATGGGATAACAATGAAATTCCTGGGGGTAATGCTGCCGATTCACATGCTGTCAGTTGGATTGTAGACCCCTTTAAATGTGAAATTGCTGTTGTACCAGAAGAGCCTCAAGGGTTGGCAGAGGCACTTCTTGAGCTTCGATGCAATAATGAAGCACGTATTGTATTTGAAAACAAAGCAGATCTGTCATATTTTTGGATGTCAACAGCTGCAAAGACATTCAGAATTGCACACGAGGAGGCAGTCAAAAAGTTGCTGCCTTTTGCAACAACCTACCTTTGCGAACAAGAATTTTCCACTCTAACGAACATAGAAACAAAGCAGAGAAATCGATTGGATGCTGAAGACTGTATCCAAATTGCTCTGACATCAAAATGCCCCAATATTGATGCTCTCGTATCAAAAATGAAGCAACATCATTTCTCCAAAACCTGAAGTTTTGAAGTTGAAGCTTTCAAAGAAATTTTGAATAGATTCAATAAAATTTTGAATTCCAATAATAAATAATATATGATTCCAAACATGCTCTCGTATCTCTCATTCTTAAGAAACCTAATCTCGACCCACTTCTCTCTCGAACTATCGCCTCATATCTCTTCTCCCCTTTGCCTCCAAAATTCTCGAGAGGCTCGTCTGCAGCCGACTCACCTCCTACCTTTCTGAACACTCCCTCCTTGATCGTCTCCAGTCTGGTTTCCGCCCCCTCCACTCCACTGAAACTGCCCTGGCTAAAGTCACCAATGACCTCCTCTCTGCTAAAGCCAGGGGCCACTTCTCCCTTCTCATTCTCCTTGACCTCTCTGCAGCCTTTGACACCGTTGACCACCCCATCCTCCTACACACCCTCCAGTCTTACGGCCTCTCCGGCCCAGTCCTGTCCTGGTTCACCTCTTACATTACTCACCGATCCTTCTCTGTCACCACCTCTGGGTCTCTCTCCCCCCCGTCCACCCTTCCAGTCGGGGTCCCTCAGGGCTCTGTTCTGGGACCCTTACTCTTCTCTCTATACACCTCCTCCCTGGGTGAACTCATCAGCTCCTTTGGCTTCAGCTACCACCTTTACGCTGATGACACTCAACTATACCTCTCCTCTCCTGATCTCTCTCCCTCCCTCCTCTCTAGGGTGTCCGCCTGCCTCTCTGCCATCTCCTCCTGGATGTCCTCTCGATTCCTCAAACTCAACCTCGCCAAAAACTGAGCTCATAGTTTTTCCTCCCTCTCATACCTCATCCCCTTCTGACCTCTCCATCACTGTCGACAACACCTCTATCTTCCCTGTCCCCCAACTTCGCTGCCTCAGTGTCATCCTCGACTCCTCTCTCTCCTTTGGCCCCCACATCCTCTCTTTTGCTAAATTCTGTCGCTTCCAGCTGCGTAACATCGCTCGCATCCGGCCCTTCCTCTCCCAAGATGCCACCAAATGCCTTATTCATTCTCTGATCATCTCCCGCCTGGACTACTGCAACCTCCTCCTCACTGACCTCCCCCACTCTCATCTCGCTCCCCTTTGATCTGTTCTTAACACTGCCGCTAGGCTTATTTTCCTTTCTCGCCGCTCCTCTTCTTTCTCCCCCCTCTACCTAGCCCTTCACTGGCTCCCATTCCCCTTCAGAATCCTCTTTAAGCTCCTCACACTCACCTACAAGGCCCTCACCAACTCCACTGCGCCCCACATCTCCACCCTTCTCTCTATTCATGCTCCATCCCGCCCTCTCCGTTCTGCCTCTGACCGTCGCCTCTCTTCCCCCTATAACCTCCTCCCATGCGCGTATCCAAGACTTCGCCCACGCTGCCCACCTCCACTGGAACAAGCTCCCTCCCTCCATCAGAACTTCCCCTAATCTGTCCAATTTCAAACGGGCCCTAAAAACTCACCTTTTTCTTAAAGCCTTTCTGTCTCCCACTTAACTTCCTACCTTATCTTCTGCCTCCGTTCCCCTACTCTCCCTCTCTCCCCTGCGTCTCTCTGTCTGTCCACCCCTCCCCTTAGATTGTACGCTCCTCTGAGCAGGACCATCTCTCCTCCTGTTTCCCCCACTTCTAACTCTGCTCTCCAGCTACTTAGCCCTCCTTCTCGAGAGTCCTCCACCCCACGTCCTCTCTCGCTCCCTTCTCCCCCCTGGGGGTCTCCCTGTCTTCCGCACCCTCCTTCTTGGGCCCCGTCATTTGCGGATCCTCCCTCCCCCTTCCCCGCCCTCTCTAGCTGTGCATTGAGCTTATTGAGTTACTGTGCTTACTGTTTACTGTACTGTGCTGTCTCCCATTGTATTGTAATTTGTTTGTCCCTGTACGGCGCTACGGACACCTTGTGGCGCCTTATAAATAAAAATTAATAATAATAATAATAATTTCCTTCCTTTCAAATCAAGGGGGCAACGTTGGTGTATCTAAATATATTTTGGGGTAAAAAGTAAAAAGTTCCCTGACCCCTGCATTAGAGCATTCAGTTGTGTGTGGCTGAACATGTCGGTCACTAACGTTAAAGTCCATGTGATAGTATTACATATTGTGAAACACGAATGGGTGACAAAGGGTAGAAATTGGCTCGATGCATTATAGATCCCCAGGTTGTAAAATAGGAAGAAAAAGAATTTAGCAAGAGTTAACTTGAGTTAATATACATTGGTTATGTGTTATTAGCCAAAGAGTATAGGGGTTCAGGGAGGGGCTCAGCTGGGGAAGACTTATAAGGAAAGGGGTGTCAAGAAATTTAGGGGGTACTGCCTGGTCAGGCAGGACCCAGCTAGTGAACCAAAATGGGGTAGGTTCGGGTTCCACCGCCTAGTAGTGTCTGAATGTTTTAGCTCAATAGAATTCAGTATCTCTGGGAATGGCTCACGGCTGATTGGTCTTGCTTTTATTTGCCACCATTTTTAATTCCATTCTCAAATAAACTTGTGACCGTCCATTTGGCAAACAAGTGTCTTGTGCCGTTATTCATTTAGGTAAGATAACTCTTGGTAAGTGCAATAAAGTAAAAGTATGGGGAAAGTATATGTTATCATTTGTTCATTCCTGTGTTGTTATCTCATTAGTCCACTGCTTAGTTCTCCAGGAAGTCATACCTGGAAAATTAAAAGTTTTAAAAGAACAAACATCTCACGAATGTAGGTAGCCCACAGTGTTTTACTAGTTATTGGGAAATAAATATGTACAAAAGGCATTTCTAGGAATATCATTCTGATTTTCCTTTCTGATAGTGTCTTCTTGGTGTTACTTTTTGTAAGGTGGATTTAATTAGGTTTCACAGAAGCACAAGAGGTATGTCACGGCAGCACAGTTAACTGCTGTTGTGGGAGTCCATGGCCTGTCCATTTGTGTTATTGTATAAGGTAGGATAGAGCTACACGTGAAAGAGTCAAAGTCATGATGTCATACCTCCCAAGTGTCCCAATAGTCCCAGTTTTAGGAGAGTGTCCTGACTTCCGGAAGGTCATGACGGGCATAGGTGTTTTAAAATCAGGGGAGGAGGGCAGAGACAGTCCAGCATTTCAGAAACTTTAGACATACCACTGGGAACTTGAAACGCCACAATGTGGCGCAGCCAAACACCCCACCATGGCGTGATCATGCCCCATTTGTAGAGACGTGTGTTGATTAACAAATTAAAACGTTGAGAGAAATGTGATTTTAGAAGGGAAATGGAGGCAGCATCAAGTCACAGACTGAGAGTTATATAGTGGAAGGAACAGGGTCCCCCAGCAGCACAGAGTATATCAGGAGTTGAGTGATTTGTTAGTGAGGACAGGGCTGTATGTGACAAAAGCAGGATAATAATGTGAGGAGGGGAACAGAGGCAGCAAGAAGTCACAGACTGAGAGTTATATAGTGGAAGGAGCAGGGTCCCCAGCAGCACAGAGTATATCAGGAGTTGAGTGATGTGTTAGTGAGGACAGGGATGCATGTGACAAAAGCATGATAATAATGTGAGAAGGGGAATGGAGGCAGCAGGAAGCCACAGACTAATAGTTATATAGTGGAAGGAGCAGGGTCCCCCAGCAGCACAGAGTATATCAGGAGATGAGTGAAGTGTTAGTGAGGACAGGGCTGCATGTGACAGAAGCAGGATAATAATGTGAGGAGGGGAATGGAGGCAGCAGAAAGCCACAGACTGAGAGTTATATACTGTAAGGAGCAGGTTCCCCCAGCAGCACAGAGTATATCAAGAGATGAGTGAAGTGTTAGTGAGGACAGGGCTGCATGTGACAGAAGCAGGATAATAATGTGAGGTGGGGAATGGAGGCAGCAGGAAGCCACAGACTGAGAGTTATATACTGTAAGGAGCAGGGTCCCCCAGCAGCACAGAGTATATCAAGAGATGAGTGAAGTGTTAGTGAGGACAGGGCTGCATGTGACAGAAGCAGGATAATAATGTGAGGAGGGGAAAGGAGGCAGCAGGAAGCTACAGACTGAGAGTTATATAGTGTAAGGAGCAGGGTCCCCCAGCAGCACAGAGTATATCAGGAGATGAGTGATGTATTAGTGAGGACAGGGCTGCATGTGAATTGTGATGTGAGGCACCTATAACGCTGATGCATGAAACAAAGTTCTCAATCTAACCAGTTACTCTAATATTACCTTTGTGCCATTTCATACCATGTAATGTACAGTTTACCTCTTGTAATACAACAATTGATCTTGCCATATACTTACTTCAATTTCAATTGCTTCGTGCAATTTTTTGCAAGTTGCAGAGAATGTCTCAGATGTGCCAAATTCAAAATACCAAAATTTATTCTTCATTCTGAAAGTAAAAAAAAAATAAGTTATGTTTTTTTAATCTCTGATTTTTTTTTCACCCATGTACATTTGTTTGGTATCTGGAGTAAAACAATGGAAGTAACTCAAAAACGTTGCATTTTGTAACATTTTGTTTTGTCCACTTGTCATTATAATTGTTTTATTTATACATACAAAAAATTATATCAAATGGTACAATTCAACCTGAAAAATATACAGTATTAAAATCCCTTTTTATGACATAATGTTACATATGTATATTCATTTTATATAAAAATATATAGTTATATCAGATTATTATTATTATTATTATTATTATTATTATTATTATTATTATTATTATTATTATATCATTTCTTTATATGGTGGCACAAAATTTTGCATTGCACTTTGGGGGAAATAGAGCATAAAATGTTGAGCAACAAGAGACAACGTACATAAGATACCAAGGTAAAAATACAAGAAATGCAAGGAGCATAAATTAGCATGAAATGAAGATAATACTTCATGAGCAAACTGTTGTTTTCAATTTTAGCTATTATGTAAAATTATTATGTAAACTATTATATATGTCTGCTCGGCATACATTTTTATTTAACTTATATAAAAACTAATAGCTGTACTGTACTGTATGTGATTGTTAGACCCCACATACACTGGCGTTAGAAGTATGTTTTTACCAGCATTTTTAAAACTAGTATAAGCATGTAAATTTTTATGAGAATAAAGCACATACATACACCTGCATTTGGGAGCATTTGCGGTGCTGCTGTATCTTTTTGGACGCTACCTACTCTTTACGTGTGATCATGTCAAGTGAATGCAATCCGGGTCAATGGAATGTCCTCCATTAACCACACCCAACCGCAAGAGCAAACGCTCTTTCACTGCATTGAAATACAATCACCTTTTGACATGCGTTGTAACCGGCATTTCATAACGCCATTGGGTAACCATCCTGAACCATTACACACAAATAATTTCATAGGTAATTCCACTGCCTACCAATTATATTAACACAGTGGCTCAGTGGTTAGCACTTCTGCCTTACAGCTCCAGGGTCATGAGTTTGATTCCCGACCATGGCCTTATCTCTGTGGAGTTTGTATGTTCTCCCCGTGTTTGCGTGGGTTTCCTCCGGGTGCTCCGTTTCTTTCTCCCACATTCCAAAAACATACTGGTAGGTTAATTGGCTGCTAACAAAATTGACCCCGGTCTCTCTCTGTCTGTGTGTGTATGTTGGGAAATTTAGACTGAAAGCTCCAATGGGGCAGGGACTGATGTGGGTTAGTTCTCTGTGCAGCGCTGGGGAATTAGTAGCGCTATATAAAGACATGACGATGATAACATTGCTGCTTAGTTTCAATACATATGTATATTATTTTATGAAAATTTTAATGTATTCTTTGTCGGGCAATTGATCGCATAAAATATTGTGGCATTAATTTTTGTGTTAATTTTACAGCATACAACCAATTAGGGCAATTGACACACAGCTACTAGAATACTCATATACACCAGCTAGCCGAGGCAGCAGAATACTACGTAAATATCGTACAGTTACTGGGAGTACTGAATAGGGGGCTGAATATGTCTGTTTTATAAAAAAAAAAAGTGAACTTAATCATATATTGTTACTAAAAGGGAATTTGAGGCATTGTCTCAAATGATTAGTGCACATTATTAAAAACAGCACCATATTTATTTATTTATTTATTTAACTGGTTTGCAATATTAGTATGTTGGCTAAAACAGTGCTATTATACTCTTTTCGTATAATATTAAAGATTAGTCTGCACTTAGCATTATTCATAGACAAATATACCCACTGCTTCGGACTAGTGAAAAGGTGGGCAATATCTATGGGGTCCACTAAAGCCAGCGAGAGAGCCAGTTTTAGAAATGTCCATCAGTGACTTGGGGAATGCGGTTGTTTGGACTTTTTCAGAATTATGACAAAAAGCTTTGAGCAACTTCTGAAAATGGTTAGAAATCAATATTAGAAAAATCAGAAAGTGATTTTGTTTAAACCTAAGGTCTCATCTCTGGAGAACTTGAAGATTTAGTAGGTAAACATGTGATTGTGGAGATGTATGATTTCATATTTTGGAGAGGTCGGGTGTAAATCGTAAAAGAAGTGGTAGATTTTTATTTATTTACTTTCTTTTGAAATAGAGAAAATTTTACTTTGGGTAACAGTACTCTATCATATAAATCACAGCTGATTGGCTGTCTAGGGATATTATTTTTAATGGTTGGCTTGTCAGACAGTTTAGGATCATTATATGCATTTTATTTATGTTGATGTGTGATTGCGTGGTTGAGTAATGTGTCATTTCTCTTGTAATGAGTATATATATTTATTAAAAACAGCAGTTGCTAAAAATAATCTATAACTACGTAACTCACATTGTTAGCAAGTGTTTAAGACATTGTTACTGCAATAAGCAGTGAGAACATATGGAAAAGGACATTGTAGTTAGTCCCTGTAGGACAGAGAGATAACATGATCATTATTACTCATGACGGTCATTAAGGAATCACAATTACTTATCTAAAAAGTGCAAAATGTTCAAATACCTATAGTAACTATAGTAACTAGAGATGCACCAAGTCCCTCGCATAACAATGTACAAATGCAAAACCAAATCTGCAGCCTAATTTGCATGTTAAAATGAAACAAGATTGTATCTGTATTTTTGCTTCTGACAAAGATAACTGTCATTTGTGCATGAAAACCAATTGTAGTATGATTTAGAAACTGCTGGATATACTGCACTTTGTTAATAACCTGTAATCAGAAACCAAAGTTACATTCCCCCCAATTTGTTGTTGTTGTTTTTTTATTTGTTTTTTGCAACAGTATTAACCCTGCCAACAATGTACAGTCTACAATCCTGGATATTCAATGACTAAATACACATAGGGGTAACCTGGTGTCCTGCTCTGGGCAGCCTGAACATTGCTGTGCTTCTTGGATAATATCCCCTCCCACAGGACCAGCCACCTAATGTTATAGGTGATTTAATCCTGCCTAAAAGATGAGGCTACTTTCACAATATTTCCTAGGGCTACGCTAACTTCCTGATTCCACACAGGATAAGGATAGCGGTATATTAACATATTATCCAGGGCCCCAAAAGTCTAGGTATAACATTATATTTAGTGTGTATATTATTTAATAATCACAGGACCTAAAAATCCTTTAAAATAGTTTAAAATTACCACAACATTAAATTGATTATTGCAGAGTGACAAGCAGCTGGCTAGTGCTAAACCATTCATGATATCTTCTCATGAGTGAGTACATTCATGGCCAAAAGTTTTGAGAATTACACAAATATTATTTTTCACAAAGTCTGCTGCCTCAGTTTTTATGATGGCAATTTGCATGTACTCCAGAATGTCTTGAAGAATGATTAGATGAATTGCAATTAATTTCAAAGTCCATCTTTGCCATGACAATGAACTTTATCCAATAAACAACATTCTCACTTCATTTGAGGCCTGCCACAAAAGGAGCAACTGACATCAGGTCAGTGATTCTCTCATTAACACTGATGTGAGTGTTGACGAGGACATGGCTGGAGATCACTCTGCCATGCTGACTGAGTTAGAATAACAGACTGGAAGCTTGAAATTATTGTTCTTCTACTGTTAACCATGGTTAGCTGCAAGGAAACATGTGCAGTCATCTTTGCTTTGCACAAAAAGGGCTTCACAGGCCAGGATATTGCTGCTAGTAAGATTGCACCTAAATCATCCATTTATCGGACCATCAAGAACTTCAAGGAGAGAGGTTCAATAGTTGTGAGGAAGGCTTCAGGGCACCCAAGAAAGTCCAGCAAGCGCCTGGACATTCTCCTAAAGTTGATTCAGTTGCCGGATTGGAGCACCACCAGTGCAGAGCTTGCTCAGGAATGGCAGCAGGCAGGTGTGAGCGAATCTGCACACACAGTGAGGCGAAGACTTTTGGAGGATGGCCTGGTGTCAAGAAGGCCAGCAAAGAAGCCACTTCTCTCCAGGAAAAACATCAGAGACAGACTGATATTCTGCAAAAGGTACAGGGATTGGACTTCTGAGGACTGGGGTAAAATCATTTTCTCTGATGAATTCCCTTTCAGATTGTTTAGGGCATCCGGAAAAACTCTTGTCCGGAGAAGGAAAGGTGAGCGCTACCATCAGTCCTGTGTCATGCCAGCAGTAAAGTATCCTGAGACCATTCATGTGTGGGGTTGCTTCTAAGCCAAGGGAGTGGGCTCACTCACAATTTTGCCTAAGAACACAGCCATGAATAAAGAATGGTATTGAAGTGCCGGAGACCTGTGTCTTCGGAATGACAGCCTGTCTGCATGTTGGTGTCATCGGAAATCTGGGGCTTCGGATTTCAGGTAAGTCTGTTTATATTGCATTCTTTTTTTGTGGAATCAGAATTTTTTTGTAGGCGTCAAGCATATCGGAGTTCTCATCAGTGGTAAAACGTAGCCAACCCCATAAAATGTACTACTGCAAGTACATTCTCTGTTCTTTCTCTCTTTGGAGGCCCATGAACAGATGATCCACTACATATATAAAAATGCAATTATCCCTGTATTTCTGTGAAATTACCTATTATTTGCCAAGTTCCTAGTCCAATTATATTTTGTAAATATTAACCAAAGTAAACATTACATTGAAATGCTTACACACTGAATCAACTTATAACTTATGAAAAGTCTGTGTCAGAATTTTGAATTGGATGGAACTACTAACTGGTACTAACACTACTGTACAAGGAGGTGCGGAGTCTAATGAACCCCCGGTATTCACCAAGGTTGGGTGTGCAGGTCATGGTTATCCAGGACAGTTACCAGTGTAGTAGTGATGCGGGTGGTCAGGACAATCCAGGTCAAGCCAATTGGACAACACAGAACCGAGGGAGATCCAAAGGAATAGGCAGAGTAGCCGCAGTCAAACCAGAAAATCAAGCAAACCAAATGAGGATCCAGGAGAATGGTCAAGGAACACGCCAGGTCAAACAGGAGGTCAATAGCAGGTGAATAACACGTGGAATGTTGGAAGCAGAAAAAGACCTGATACTCTGGCACCCTAATGGTGTCAATCAGGTTTAAATAGAGGTGCAAGGCGAGTGATAGGCCTGTGGTCAGTGATGTTAGAGAGCTCTGGTGGAGAATATATATATATATACAAGTTAACCCGTTCATGATACTCATGCATTCTAGTCAAATCAAGCTACTTAAGGTGTTAAAAAGGTTCTTGTCATGCATTTGGGGCTAGGCCAGTCCTTCTCAGGGGAAGAGCGTTACTTCCCGACGTAAGCGCCCTTTTTTAAAGTGGTTTTGTCCACATGTCACCACCTCATCATTCTTCTCCATCACCTCATCCTTCATCTTCATCGCCACATCCTTAATCTCCATCG
Source organism: Mixophyes fleayi (assembly GCF_038048845.1). Classification (NCBI taxonomy): domain Eukaryota; kingdom Metazoa; phylum Chordata; class Amphibia; order Anura; family Limnodynastidae; genus Mixophyes; species Mixophyes fleayi. The sequence continues at coordinate 266,855,108 of NC_134406.1, forward strand.
TCTTACTGTTCTAAAACCTCTCGATACACGTTTCTGCTAAACACCTTATCGCTGTGCTCAATCAGTCTTCCTTGAAGGGCAGTATTCATAACTTGCACTTTCACATCACTGCCTCTCCGTACTCGTGAAAATGCGACATACAATTGTCCATGACCAAACACAGGCTCTGGTAAATAAAAACCCACACGGTCAAGAGTTTGAGCCCTCAACTGGTAAATTTAGCCTTTACTACTCCTCCCACGGGGGGAAGGGGGGATGATGGAAGTTAACTGACTTCACTATTATAATTTTTTTGTCAAATAATGTCAGTATACCGAATTTCAGGTCAATTGGATGAGCCCTTTCTGAGAAAATAGTTTTTTCCACACACACACACACACACATACACACACTAACACACGCCACTAGGCTTATATATATTAGATATATATATACACACACACGCACACACACACCATATTGCAAGTTTAATATGCTTTAAGTCTGATAATGTCACTCTAGAATGTATGAATTCTTTACATCTCATAAACTGTAAATTTTTCGGTTTGATACTATTAGTCGACCACCATCCATGGAGACCCTTTAAAAAATAATAGCACACAAGCCTCTTATATAGTCTTTTGTGGAGTTGAGCACAAGCTTCGCCTCTAATACTCGGGGACGGTTTAAAACCTACTTATGCATAAGGAACGCTGATGTGTTTGGAAAATTGGACACAGTTCATCGACGAGCATGAATGGGTCTCTTATTAGCCTTGCTTACTATGAGTTTGTTACAGCATGAAAAAGTAAACACAGTTAAGGTTCACTGAGAGAGTGAGGTTTTTAAGAAAGAACGTTCCCTCTAGGTTCTAGCAGGACACATATTTAATTAAACATGTCTAGAGTCAATATATTGCTAACCACAGTAAATTGTGCATCACAGAGAGTTTAACTTTTTCCAGTTATATTTTTTATATATATAATTTATCACTTAGTATCTGTATATACAAATAATATTAACACTAGAAATTGTGTTGTTTTTCATTCTTTCTGCAATTGTTTTTTATTTATATTGAGAATTAATATAAAATCATGTGGAAAGTAGTTACGATTGTACATTTCTCCCTCTTGTTAAATTTATATTTTACTGAAATCTTACTGAGAGAGAGAAAAACCTTTTGTCAAATTTAAAATTTCTAATGAATATTAACTTTTGCAATCGTTTAAAATGCAAAATGGTTTTGTGTCCAGTGAAATATTTCATGAATTCTCAACAAATTTGTTTTCTAAAAATCCATTTTTGACCCAAAAATTGTTTTTTTATAAAAAAGAATTAAATGTCTAAAAAAATGTCAATTTTGAACAACAAATTCAAGAAAAACATTAAAGCAAACTATTTAATATTATTTTTTACCCTTAATATGCCATTTAAATTTTCTGTTTGATTGATTAATAAAAGATTTGTGAATCAATTCTCTGAAAAGAAAACCATTGTCCAACTACCGATCGTTCGTAGAACCAAATTTATTATTTTATTATAACTGTGTATAAGAGAGATACATTCATGACTGAGAAGTGTTTCGCTTAAAATGTTTTGATTGGTATACCAAAGAAGCTATTTACCCTTTTAATAATTGACCACTGGGGAGCATTGTTTTATTTGGATGACATTGTGGCCAAAACAAGCCGAATGTCATTTATAATAACAGCATTCTAATAACAATGTGACTTTAAAGAATAACTTCTATGCGTAGGTTTTTGTGAACTTTATAGAGATAAAGCTAATATGTATATGTTCTCTTTAAAGAGATGATTCACGCAGGCCATTGTAATGGCTAAATACATGTTGTGACATTCTATATATAACCAGCTTCCTGTCTATTTCAAGGCTGCTGGACCAAACAGAATCTGTCTGTTAAGTGACAGACTTGCGACATCCTTAACGGTTCCGGATTCCAAATAGAACTATTATATATGTACAGTTTGTAATGTCTTGTTTAAAATAAAATGTCATTGGGTTTTTCAACTTATTTAAATAAAATAAAACATATATATAATCTTCATCATCAACATTTATTTATATAGCGCCAGCAGATTCCATAGCGCTTTACAATATAGTGCATTGTTATGATGCCCACTCATATTGACAGTGGCTAACACATAGATCTCTTTCACCCATGTATAAACATGTATATTTAGGAAGATACGCAATGTTCTGGTTTTTACTAAGTAGACCACATCCCTGGGGGTATATTTACTAAACTGTGGGTTTGAAAAAGTGAAGATGTTGCCTATAGCAACCAATCAGATTCTAGTTATCATTTATTTACTACATTCTTCTAAAGGACAGCTAGAATCTGATTGGTTGCTATAGGCAACATCTCCACAGTTTTACAAATATAACCCCTGGACTTGGGGACCGCAACAGCCAAGACTCGGGAATAGGGGTAGATGTTCAGTCTGACCAACACATGAGAAATGGTGAGTGAAATGTGTTTAGTCTATGATTGGTGCGTTCTAACTTCATAATGTGTCAAATGCACAAATAATATTTACAGAATTGTCAATAAACTAGATGCATTGACAGGTAAAATGAACAATTTAGCCCAACAGAACTGCAGAAGTGCCTAAAGGAGGGCGGGGGGACGACGACTCTCCTGTACATTAGTATTCTTTTTACGGAAAGTAACGGATCATTTCGCAGAGATGTGAACTTTCAGAGACATAATCTGCGGGGTTGGGTACGACCTAGACAAATCTGAATTTAAAGCGGCAATGTGGCAAACTTGACATTAAAGTGTGTATTTGCGGGGTCCAGACATTTCCGCTTTAAATTCAGATTTGTCTAGGTCGCACTGTTAATCACTTTGTAACGGTAGTGGCGGCTAGTTGTGTCTTCAGAATCAGTAGCTGTCACCATTGCGCTGTGTTCGGAAAAGTCACGTGTCGCTTTTTAGGTAAGTCTTTATTATATCCCTGTCGGTGTCATGTCCCTTGATTTTTTTTGTAGGTATGTTTGTTGCAACTGTTTTCACTGTTGTGAAAACGACTACCACCGAATCTGTGCGTTCCACTTCTGTGGAATGGCATACCACAATGTATTTGTAAATCTGACGGGATTGATTTGATTACCAACCATGGCCTTATCTGTGTGGAGTTTGTATTTTCTCCTTGTGATTGCGTGGGTTGCCTCCGGGTGCTTCGGTTTCCTTCCACACTCCAAAAACATACTGGTAGATTAATTGGCTGCTATTATATATACCTTAGTCCATGGTTTCCCAAACCCAGTCCTCAGGGCTCCCCAACAGTGCAGGTTTTCAGGATCACATGTGACATAATTAGTACCACCTGTGGATCTGTTACAATGTGTCAGTCAGTAATGAATACACCTGTGCTCCAGCAAGGAGATATGGAAAACCTGCACTGTTGGGGAGCCCTGAGGACTGGGTTTGGGAAACCCTGCCTTAGTCTCTCTCGGTCTGTGCGTATGTTAGGGAATTTAAACTCTAAGCTCCAATGGGGCAGGGACTGATGTGAGTGAGTTCTCTGTACAGCGCTGCAGAATTAGTGGCGCTATACAAATAACTGCTGCTGATGATGATGATTTCAAGGTGGAGACATGAAAGATGAAACAGTCACTATAGAAGCGTTAAGACCGTCAGCTGCTTGGCGGATATAATTGTCCTCCACTATTCATCACATCTGAAACTAGTTCTTCTTATGATTCTTCTAATGGTTCTTCTTCTGCCAAATTTTGCTTAAGAAATGTGCAAATATTCTGAGGGACAGATTATTAGTCACTAATGCAAAAACTATCTATTTAGGGGTTAAACGTCTTTAAATTTTAAGTTGCAAATTGCGACAAAATTCATTAAAAAGAAAAAAACAGCATAAGGCTTAGACGAGAGCTGTAATGAACGTAATATGGGAAGAAGCAGAGAGTTGCATTTTTACTGCTTTGAATACAGACATAAGCGTGTTCAATTCAACCGTCTACTCTCCATGTATCACAGAAGGCTGATCTATGTGGCTGTCTCAGAACAGTTGATGCTGATGAACTAATTCTACTTTTAAATTGGTCTTGTGGCTTTTGGCAAGCATTTGTTTTGATAATTGAAGAGTCCAGCTTAAGCACCAGTGGAAAACTGTTCCTAACAAGCTCTTCGTGGTTGCTAACTGCGTTCTAATTGAAGTGCTTGAACAAAATGTTACAAACCTGATTTGTACTTTACTCCCCAGCAAGATGCTATATGAGCTGAATAAATAGGTGAATACTAAATACTGCTTTAATGTTGCAAATAAGCAAATACATTGTCATCTGAAAAGCAATGAAATAAAGATACCGAGTGGGTAATCCAAACAAACTACTGTATTTGTTACATTTATGTAGACCCACCGGCCTCACAAATAAGCAGAACAAAACATTGATGTTGTTCACACAGCAAATAAAGTTTTATTGTGTATTAAAAAACAACTTTTACAGCGGAATTTCCGTTCCTTTTCCTAAAACACAGATTCAGAGTTTTCTTTTTATACTTCAAGAAAGCCTGCTCAGTCTGTCTTATTTAGGGAACAAACAGCAAATAGGACATGCACTGTACATTGGGGCTGATTCACAATGAGTACAATGCCAGTTTGTGTAATGTACCTTGTGTGAAATTGCTCTGCATATGCAAAGAAAGTGGGCAGACGCAAATACACCCATGCCTGTTTGCGGGACTCTGCCACTTATGCCAACCTGCGCATGGAGAGAAGGAACGGGGCAGGATAGGAGCATTGTAATGTAGGTCGACTACAGTAAGGGCGTGATAGCGCAATTGCCAACAGATGCAGAGCTGAAAAATATGTATATATGCCTGAGAAAGCAGTAATGTCTGTAGGTGGTCATGGGTAGGTGCAAATAGCAGATGATGATGACCATCTCCGGTAAATGGGACAACTTGTGATTGGCTATTTCCAATTGCACCCCTGGCACTTTTTCCATCACTCGGCCATATATTATGCTTTTGTGAGCATATTTAAGCAAACAATTTTTTTTTTTTTGTACATGAGACGGAAAATTGTTTGTTTCTGCTATATTACAGAGGCTTTTTACTTTTTATTGATGCCTAATAGCGAATGCGTTTGCTGCACATAAAACAAATGGACAACACATGGGCGCTAGTTCCTGTCATGTAGGCCTGGGAGCATATCCTACTTGAACACACCTGCACAGATAATAACATACACATTAATATACTATGTTTATGCCCGTCTTTTTGAAGCGTAAATGACACCTATTTTGGGAGCAACTCTGCATCCGGCCCATTGTTATTATGTACAACTAAATAAAAAAAGGGGTCGATAGTCTATAAAAACAATCTACCGCACGAAGGAGACACTTTCATTGGTTCAACTTTTAATTCCTCATCGGTTTGCGGCAATCGATAATCCAATCCCAGTCAGTATGTTTACTAAACAGCGGGTTTGAAATAGTGGAGATGTTGCCTATAGCAACCAATCAGATTCTAGTTAGCATTTATTTAGTACATTCTACAAAATGATAACTTGAATCTGGTTGGTTGCTATAGGCAACATCTCCACTTTTCCAAACCCGCTGTTTAGTAAATATACCCCCAAGATTATTGCTAACAACATGCCAACAGTGATATTTCATGCTTATGTGATCTTTTTCAAGGTGAGTTTGTGAAACTGTTGCCGGCTTTTGCTAATCAGTTTGGTATTCCGGGCTAAGTGCGGGATAGTCGCACTCATCTGCCTAATTGCAAAGTCGAGATGAGATTTTTAGGGGGAAAAGAGCTGATTTAGGGTCTGTTCCTGATTCCCGAGGCTTCTTTGTCCCACCAAAGTACTCGCCTTTTATGTATTTTAATCAGGTTTATACGAGAAAGCTCATTCATAAATGAATACATAGCCATTAAATAAAAACATTAAATATTTACAAATGTGATACCTGTAATGAAGATCAGATCCAGATGTCCCATTACTCCCATGATTAATTTATGACATAGTCAAGGTTCGTACGAGTAGCATTTGAAGAGAAACATGTAAATTGTGTAGTTAATAAAGAGGCTGAGGACTGGACTATGAAGTGAGGTTTTTACTTTTGACAGATCGCACATATCCATATGGAGCTGCAATTTTACAAATGGGAAATTCATGGTTTATCTGCATTTTGTGACTAGGCCTTTGAGAACATTATCTGTAATTTTAAATGATCTCTGTCTCTGCTACACAGCTACACTATTACACTATAGGAAAGCTGTTACATGGGTATTAGGGGTAGATTTATCCAAAAAAGGAAATAGCAACATAGTAACCAATCAGATTTTAGCTTTCATTTATCTAATGCAGTGTAGAAAATGATAACTAGAATCTGATTGGTTGCTATGGGCAACACGTCCACATTTCCTTTTTAAAATGTTTGATAAATCTAACCCATAGTATTATTACACCCTTTCACAATTCCCAAAGGCACAACATTAATCATGATGCAAACTTTAATTCCACTCTACCCAACTGGCCACACACATTGTGATTTTGTTGGTCAATCACATCCATATGTATACAACTCGATTGACTGCCAACAAAAGCCACAAATGAATGAAATCCATCTGGATTTGAATTGTTTCCAGCTGAAAAAGCAGTCCGACAATGACCAATATTACTATTGCTGCTCCATACAGTCTGTTTTTACCCTCTCAAACTCAATCATTGTCTTCCTCACACATGTCCATATGATGCTTAGTTGATGGAGAAATCCTACGGACCATACACACAAGGGAGATTGTAGAGCCTATGGACAACCTTTGCAAGCAGACTATTGTTATTTTTGTATATACCTTTTATCTCCAACATAATTATTATGGCTGTTTCCATTGTGCAACAATTGCACGTTTAAGACAATTATATGTAAAGATAAAAAAAAAATGGGGAACAATTTTGAAAAGGGAATCAGACTGAGAGGCTGCTAGCGAAGAAGCAGGTTCCTCATTAGAACAGAATAATGACGTGTTATAATGTGAGCATCCTGTCAATCTGATGTACGATGATTATGATATTACATTCACCATTATATCAAACAAAGCAAATACATTCAACTTTTTTTGTTTACAAATAATCTAAAGGTAAGCAAAGCGGCAGGGATATTTTTCGTAAAATCAAATTTTGCAGAGGAATAGGCTGTTTTCCAAAGGTTTGAAGTTCCAGCGACAAAAGTGCCGAGTTCCACGTTTGCTTTGCCATTTCACAGAATAGCGTTATGCTCTATTTATTCGTTCCGGACTCTGCATTTATCTGTGGAGGGGTTAAAGTATAATAAGGGAGAAGTCTGGGTGGAACAGAAATGATAGGGGAATTCTGGATGGGAAACTTAAAGTTAGAGAAACTTGTGAAATTCCACACCCACACGCAGAATGAGGAGAACATATCTGTGAATCTCTTTAAAAAAATGACACTCATCTCTTGGAATAATGTAGTCACATGCTGGTATTGCTGAATCCTGTAGGGGGTGTTGCATAATATCCCATGTCTTATAAATGATTATATATGATTTGTTCCAGACAAGCAAATATTCTACCATTATCCATGATAATCCCACCGCTAACACCAGTGTTGCATTCAATATTTGCATAATATTTACTTTTATCTTGTCGGTGAAGAAACGCAGAAAGTGATATACATTACATACACACAAGATTCCACAGCAGACTAAATGCAATAATTTGACCCAAACAATAACTGACCACATAATCCAGCACATACAGTATATCTGTATGTTATTACATAATATTGCTTACTGTTAATTAAAATAATGTTTATGATTCATATTTATGCCAAACAAGTTGACAAGTTAATTTTGTTGTTAGTTTACAACAAAACATTTCAACTTTAATTCATTGAAGCAGAATCAAGAGTCCGTAAAAATGGATTTCTCATTTGGTCGATTCTGGCAGAAAAATGAAGAGCACTTCTCTTTTTCTCCACCATTAAGGCCTAAATGTCCTAGAAAGTTAATCGATATCTGTGCTCAGTCTCCTGGCCATTGTTTAGCCATTACGTATGGATTTTCTCAGGCTTGTCACAGTCCTTGGGGCTTACCTATAACCCCCAGGGAAAAATGATAAACTCATTATCTGTTCCAATTCTTTTGTGAATGTATAAATGGACCATATCCATCAGGTGCCCTTGTTAAATATAAGATATTATGACATTGTGTTCAACCTTCTCCGGAGTAAAAAAAAAGGTGAAACTATTGACTAGCTTCATGCACTATGGGCGAAACTGTCAGCTTGTGTTATAGGGCACACTATTCCCAATAGTCGAGACCAGCCAAAATGAAAGGGACTCAATTTAATATTCACAAATTTAAAAAGTTCTAATTTTTGACTAGGCGTGACATATTGTGCTTTATGGTTCATTAAGGAACGTAAATGGCGATACATGTCGTATTTTGCATAAAATGACTTTGCGAATACTCAACATCTGACCCTACGCCAGTGAATGCATCAACATCCAATACATCTTCGAGAGCTAAGGACCCTCACTACAGCCTACGATTGCATTTGCAGACCTGGGTGAAGACTGGGAGTAACACGTAGTCCATGTACAGTAAGGGAGCACCAAGCTCGTCTGATTTAAGATTTGGGCATCTCAAAGGTACTTCATTTTCTGTAGTATCACTTGCACCAGCTACAAGTCAGGCGTATGTGCCGATTACTAATATGTATCTTTAGAACCTTGTTGAATACGAACGTGCGTTTTACCAATTTCCGTGTGTTTTAAAAAAACGCACAATATTTCCATTTTGCGTGCCAAAATGAATCAGGCCCACAATGTGTACTTACCGTATATACTCGAGTATAAGCCGACCCGAATATAAGCCGAGGCACCTAATTTTACCACAAAAAACTGAGAAAACTTATTGACTGGAGTATAAGCCTAGGGTGGGAAATGCAGCAGCTACTGGTAAATTTCAAAAATAAAAATATTGGGGGGTGGTTTCTATGCATTAGATAAATACATATACAGCTAGTACCATAACTGTGCGTATTGATAAGCACATATTCCCTGAAAGCACAGTCCAACTCAGGCTCCCAAAATGTCTCCAAATGTACCAAAAATCATTAAATACCCACATCAGCCCACTGTCCCACTGGTGTAAATGCGTCCATACTTATAGAATGCACATGAGTTTGTGTCTCAATACGGCGATATCTGTGCTTCAGAATATGCTGGAGCTATATAAATAAATTAATGTTCATATATTTCCTGTTCCTGTTAAGTGCACTTTGCACGCTATTACCTGTGTCTAATGAGGAACATATCCACAGGATAGCAATGTACCCACATTCATAATTATAGGAGTGTTGCTGAAAAATAAATGAAAATATATAGATTCCTCAGAAGATTACAATAGAAACATATGCATTTTTTCCCTGCAACTAATTAATGGGCTATTAAACCAGAATGCTTCCCATTATTACAGAGAGAGAGAGAGAGAGAGAGAGAGAGAGAGAGAGAGAGAAAGAGAGAGAGGGAGAGAAAGAGAGAGTTCAGCCTTTTACTTACCTCCGCAGTGGATCGCATGTGCGTTCCACTGACAGGAAGTTCGGCATTTGGAACACAAGGATTTACAGCACAGGTTTATATTAGAGATACTCGCGCTCGGTTTTCAGAAAACCGAACCCACCCGAACTTAGGGGCTCCGAGTAGGCCCGCGAGCCGGCTCGGTACCTTCGCACGTCCTCGGATCTGAATCGAGGCAAAACATCATTGTTGCTTTGTCGGATCTTGCGGGTTTTGGATTTCATAAGTACCTCCCTCCCTAGGAGATCTAGCTCCATTGCTCACACAGAAACAGGGGTAGCAGTGTTCTTGTCACTCTCCAGTCTCTAGTGACATTGCTCAGTGCCATTGCTCACACAGAAACAGGAGGGGTAGCAGTGTTCTTGTCAGTCTTCAGTCTCTAGTGACATTGCTCAGTGCCATTGCTCACACAGAAACAGGAGGGGTGGCAGTGTTCTTGTCAGTCTTCAGTCTCTAGTGACATTGCTCAGTGCCATTGCTCACACAGAAACAGGAGGGGTAGCAGTGTTCTTGTTAGTCTTCAGTCTCTAGTGCCATTGCTCAGTGCCATTGCTCATACAGAAACAGGAGGGGTAGCAGTGTTCTTGTCAGTCTTCAGTCTCTAGTGACATTGCTCAGTGCCATTGCTCACACAGAAACAGGAGGGGTAGCAGTGTTCTTGTCAGTCTTCAGTCTCTAGTGACATTGCTCAGTGCCATTGCTCATACAGAAACAGGAGGGGTAGCAGTGTTCTTGTCAGTCTTCATTCTCTAGTGATATTGCTCAGTGCCATTGCTCACACAGAAACAGGAGGGTTAGCAGTGTTCTTGTTAGTCTTCAGTCTCTAGTGACATTGCTCAGTGCCATTGCTCATACAGAAACAGGAGGGGTAGCAGTGTTCTTGTCAGTCTTCAGTCTCTAGTGACATTGCTCAGTGCCATTGCTCATACAGAAACAGGAGGGGTAGCAGTGTTCTTGTCAGTCTTCAGTCTCTAGTGACATTGCTCAGTGCCATTGCTCACACAGAAACAGGAGGGGTAGCAGTGTTCTTGTCAGTCTTCAGTCTCTAGTGACATTGCTCAGTGCCATTGCTCATACAGAAACAGGAGGGGTAGCAGTGTTCTTGTCAGTCTTCAGTCTCTAGTGACATTGCTCAGTGCCATTGCTCACACAGAAACAGGAGGGGTAGCAGTGTTCTTGTTAGTCTTCAGTCTCTAGTGACATTGCTCAGTGCCATTGCTCACACAGAAACAGGAGGGGTAGCAGTGTTCTTGTCACTTGACAAAAATTTACTGGAAATGACTGGAATTCAATGTTATTGAGGTTAATAATAATGTAGGAACCAAAAAAGGGCCAAATTATGTGATTTTAGCAACAAAAAAAAAGGTATTTTAGAAAAAAATAGGGATTCAAAACCAAAACCAAAACACACAAAACCAAAACACAAAGTCAATCCAGATCCAAAAACAAAAACAAAACACGGGGGTCAGTGAACATCTCTAGTTTATATGAATGAATGTAAAAGTCATACAGAAAACAAACAAAACTATTTAAAAATTCCAGGGGCACTGTGACCCCAAACCCCAAGTGCAGGGATTAGCAACACCCCCTTGCTCTGGAGGACATATGATATATATTTATATAATAACACGGCACATCACAGGGTGGTGAAATACGATATTGTCATATTGGCCATCTTCTTACATACAGTGTATATATTTACATATACATATATATGTCTATGCAATGGTTAACACAGTAGGATACATTATACATTAGATGGGACAACAAGCAAACAAAATAATTAAGAGTTAAGGATTGTGAGGTACAGTATATATCAAAACATCTTGAATTATGGCCACCGCATCTCCGCTCTGAATAAAGGTTTGCTGAACTGCTGGCATCACCTTCACTGTTGAAATGTTGGCAACATTTCCCACCAGACAACCTTGAATTAAGAATCAAAAACAAATTGTGGTGTAAAGAAGCTTTGAGAAAATCTATAATCACCGCTAAGTGAGTTCATCAGTTATTTACCAGCCGAAGAAGTTGATTCTGTTTTAAGAAAAAGCAGAGACGTTGAAGAGAAGCATTGACTTTCCACCTCTAGTATCACTGCAGCAGGATAAAAGTTCATCGAGGAATATGTATCAATCTTCTAACTTATAAATATGACATTGATTTTCCAGCCTTGTCAAGGTCAACGAATGTCTTAAAGAAGATTGCGCTCTGTGTACTGGAAAAGAGGCGCGAGTGAGCAAAAATTGGGGGGGGGGGGGTCACAAATTCAATGGCAACAAGAGATTTAAAGCACACCTGAGTGGATGGTAGTATTGTTTCAAAAGGCTCTTCAAACAAAGTCCGGACGTTGTATGTAATTTACGATGTTAACATTAAATCTTCCCCTTACCTCTGATCAGCTGTTTGATTGGTTTGCTGAGTCTCCTGAAGCCTCCAATGGTATGATTCAAACAAGAAGCCATGTTGTCAAGGTCCCTCACCTGACAAATTCCCTCTAACATGCACAATGACGTTCACAAGGGAGAGACATCAAGAATACTGTTGTCTGTTTGAGTACACTATATGGCCAAAAGTATGTGGACAACCTATGTGACCAAAAACGCTAATTAGCGTGTTTGGTCATTTCAGCCACACCCATTGCTAACAGGTGTATAAAATCAAGCTTACAGCCTTGCAATCTCCATAATCAAACATCAGCAGTAGGACGAGTCGTACTGAAGAGTTTAGTGACTTTCAATGTGGCACTGTCATAGAAGAGAACCTTACCAAAGTTCACCAAATTTCTGGCCTACTAGAAGTCTCTTGGTCAAGTGTTGTTATTGTGAAATGGAAACGTCTAGGAGCATTGAAAGCTCAGCCACGAAGCACAAGGCCACACAAGCTCTCAGAACGGGACCACCAGGCGCTGAAGCGCGCAGCTCATAAGAATTTTCTGTCCTTGGGAGCAACATACACTACTGAGTCTAAAATTGACCTTGGAAGTACAAGCGCAAACAAGCCTCCGATCACTATGTGCAATGCCAATCGTCGATTGGAGTCGTGTAGAGCACACCTGGAGCAGTGAAATGTTTAGAAAACAGGTCCCAATTGTGATGTTACATGGCACACGGGAGTGGTCGAATTCCTAGTTTTCCATCTAGAAAAACACAGCATTCAAAAGATCCCAATCGCTACCATTGTGTCACATTATAGTGTAGGGGAAACACTCTTTCCCAGACACATGGGAACTGTCCAGCTCAAAAAATGCTGCATGCAGAATCTTCAAAGCTGCAACCCCTTTCATATGAAAAAATAATTCCACCCAAACATGGAATCCAGTTCCAGATGGTTATAAACCTGAGGTTCAGAATTCAGGAGATCTAGAATGTTGAGTTTGTCCACCTTTGCCCAGCTTGCTCCTGGTACCAATGTATTTTTGGTGGACCACAACCTGCCAGCTGGCAATAGCTCAGTAAAAGTGCACAATTGAGGCATCACGGAACTTACAAGATCACATCAACACTGGATCATTCGTAAATAATCTTCTGGAAATGGGCATTATTTATGGTGTTATACCCAAAACTGTATTTTGAGTTTTGGATGGTATTATTATTTAATATCCACCTGCCAAAATAGCATCCATTAACCTCTTAACAACACGGCCCTTTGCTAGCTAGAAACACTACTTTTGTCCTTAATTATACAAACCCTAAACTTAATTCACAGCCTTGAGTTGCTCTATTGTCATTTGCTTAGTGAGACTGTTGTGTACTGTATTATATAGCAAATAAAGTTCAAAAATTGGAAAATACAACCTACAAAATGATATATTACTTAAATCTTGAAAGCAGAAGAAACAGAAAGTGTATAATAAACATTAGTAATCATTACATTTCTGGGTTGGGGAGGGCGTCTGTTATAAAGGTAAGTTGTCTCTAGTAGTACACTCAACATACAAGGCCTGTTGCTTGGGAATCAGGATCCTCCTCTTGTGTAAAAGCATTACCTGTCTAATTAGTTGTCATCATCAGCCCCATGCTGACTGGAGAGATTAACTGCATGAAAAATAATGATTTTATCATTTCTGCTTCTGTCTACTAAAATGTTATCTCAGAGAGAGATTGTGCTGGATCATCATTGTAAAAGATAGATAGATAGATAGATAGATAGATAGATAGATAGATAGATAGATAGATAGATAGAGAGATATGAGATAGATAGATAGATAGATAGATAGATAGATAGATAGATAGATAGATAGATAGATAGATAGATATGAGATAGATAGATAGATAGATAGATAGATAGATAGATAGATAGATAGATAGATATGAGATAGATAGATAGATAGATATAAATGAGATAGATAGATAGATAGAAAGACAGATCGATATGAGATAGATAGATAAATAGATAGATAGATAGATAGATAGATATGAGATAGATAGATAGATTGATAGATAGAAAGATAGATAGATATGAGATAGATAGATCAATAGATAGATATGAGATAGATAGATAGATAGATAGATAGATAGATAGATAGATAGTTAGAAAGACAGATAGATAGATAGATAGATAGATAGATAGATAGATAGATAGATATAAGATAGATAGATAGATAGATAGATAGATAGATAGATAGATAGATAGATATAAATGAGATAGATAGATAGATAGAGAGATAGAGATATATATATGTATATACACATATCTAGATGAATGGATAGATAGATAGATAGATAGATAGACAGATAGACAGATAGATAGATAGATATGAGATAGATAGATAGATAGATAGATAGATATAGATAGAAATAATAATATCTATAAGTGGTCACTTTTTGTACCTGCTAGTTGCATAGTAGAAAAATGAACTTGACCAATCTAAAAATGCTTCAAACACAGAAAATAAGACCTATATTAAAGAACTGGATGTGCCATTAATCTCGTGATTCATTCAAGCCATATATGAGGTAACCCAGCAGTATTTGTAGGCAAATGATGGAACATGTGTATTTAATGAACAAGGTGGCTTTGAAGTTTTAGAAGGTTGGACTGTCGTGTGACGTTTACACTTTCCACAAAGACCAGATATTAGGCAATTTCAGTGTGCGGTGTGGTCCATATAGGTAGTGCGCATTGTGTGAGCTTTGTACATGATTCCCTCTGTGTTTCATCCACTTTCTCTATTAACATTATGTTCTCAAGGTATATCTACAAATTTGTTTAATCCTTTAAGGTCTTTAACTCATAATATAAGACCAATTTCTACAGTTTCTTAATAAGTCACTTTCATCATGAATATATTTTTGTTATGAAGTCTATCCAAGTGAGTTTAGATTAGAACTTCCTTTTGGTAGCATATTAGGATACAAACTTTTTTTTCATAGTTTGGATAATTCAGGGATATATGAACAAAATGTATATCCTAAAAAGAATTAGATTGCAATATGCTCCCTGTGCCCTGAAGAGAGCATGAAATGTCTCTGCTCACAATATGCAAATTGTAAGACTTGTGCTCACTTCTGGTCACCTACAGCCCTCCTGTGCTCACAATGCTCACAGGGCAATGGAACTGTAGCAAAGCAGAAGTCACCTGGGAGCAATCTCCAAAGCTGGCATGTAGCATTTGAATAATACTTGATAGCTTATTTGTACACTGAAATTTAAAGTTCATATTTGTATGCTACATGAAAAAACAGTCAGTATTTAACTTATGTGCAAAACAGAAAACTAATTTGCACCCCTTGCATTGTAACATGATTTTGTCCAGGAGACTGAAATAAGAAATTTCTCAAGTTAAGATCCTTAATGAATCAGGCCCTTGGAGTTTAATTAAAATACAACTTTTATGTAACAATATGTAGAATTAATTCATATTCTACCACCAGCGTACACAGATAACAAAATAGCAAGCGCAGAATATAACAGAAGCTCATGCAACATTGTGGCGTTTTACTAGGTTGAAGAGCTGATAATCAAAGTGTTTTTAGAACATATTCACTTTTGTATCTCTTAGAGTATTTAACCAATGTACATATTGTCCACTTATGTTTTTACATTAACAATATTTAATTTTATTGTGTCAACCATAAAATACATTTAATTGAATGCTTTTAAAATACTGATATGCATCTTTCTTATGTAAGTATAATTAAAATGCAGATTGGAAAAAATTACAAGTTTAATGTTGGTTATCTGAATTAGTATTAGTGGCCTTTATGGGGATGAGCAGAGGATTAATAATACAGTGTTCTGTCCTCCGTGTGTACTGACTGGCAATCATTCAGCTTACTCTAGCTGAAAAATAAGAGTCTTTTTGTACTATTGCGGCTTGTGTTAATTACTGTCATTGTCTCATCAGTGGTTTGTTTACGACAGATACGGATGACAGGAACACTGAGACTCTCTGTCAAGGGCATCAGCTGATGAGGATCTTATTGTCATCTGATTCTTTTCCTCTTCCCTCAAATACATTGTAATAATGATTGTTTCATTTTCTCTTAATGAAGATCTATAGCTACAGTATATATGAATATGTAATAATACACATATACAAGGTATCTTATTATAGATAGATAGATCGATAGATAGATAGATAGATAGATAGAAATGATGATGATGATGATGATGATAGATAGATAGATAGATAGATAGATAGATAGATATAAATGATGATGATAGATAGATAGATAGATAGATATAAATGATGATGATGATGATGATAATAGATAGATAGATAGATAGATAGATAGATAGATAGATAGATATATATAAATGATGATGATGATGATTATGATAGATAGATAGATAGATAGATATAAATGATGATGATGATGATGATGATGATAGATAGATAGATATAGATAGATAGATAGATAGATAGATAGATAGATAGATAGATAGATAGATAGATATAAATGATGATGATGATGATAGATAGATAGATAGATAGATAGATAGATAGATAGATAGAGAGAAATGATGATGATAGATAGATAGATAGATAGATAGATAGATAGATAGATAGATAGGAGAGGGATAGATAGATAGATAGATAGATAATGATGATGATGGTGATAGATAGATAAATAGATAGATAGATAGATAAATAGATAGATAGGATATAGATATATAGATAGATAGATAGATAGATAGATAGGATAAAGATAGATAGATAGATGAGGGATAGATAGATAGATAGATAGATAGATAGATAGATGGATAGATAGATAGATAGATAGATAGATAGATAGATCGATAGATCGATAGATCGATAGATAGATAATGGATAGATACGTAGATATATTAGAATGTACTAGATAACTGATAGCCAGAATCTGATTGGTTGCTATAGGCAACATCTCCATTTTTACGTTTTAGACGTTTTAGTAAATCTACTCCTAAGTGTTTGCAAGAAAAACCTGCGTATTATAAAGAAAAACACATGTACTGTAAATTATTATGGATATTAGTCCTGTTGAAGATCTGTGACCTGTATAAATGCAGCTCGTCTGTGATTTCTAATATCCTTATAATTTACTGTATTTTTATGAGCTACATTATCTCATAAATAAGCTCCTTGAATAATATCTACGGGCCTGATTTATTAAGGAAAGTTAAGTAAAAAATTGAATAAGTAGTCTATGGGACAAAACCATGTTACAATGTAAGGGGTGCAAAATAGTTTTCTATTTTGCACATAAGTTAAATACTATCTGTTTTTTCATGTAGCAACCAAATACTTGATAGGTTATTTGTACACTGAAATCTAAAGTTGATATTTGTGTGCTACATGAAAAAACAGATAGTACTTAACTTATGTGCAAAATAGAAAACTAATTTACTCCCCTTGCATTGTAACATGGTTTTGTCCAGAAGACTACTTACTCAATCTTTTACTTACCAGTAGGTCATTCCCGAATGTCATTGCTTCAGTATTTATTAATAAAATCTGTGTATTGTACATGATAACACACCCCTACTCTAAACTAATATAGATATTGGTAGGCACTGAAGCATTCCCTGGCCTGCTGCCTTGTTCTTTTATAAAACTCACCGAATTCCGAGGAGACTTGTAACATCTTTAATACTTTTTCCATATATAATCAGTAATCACCACTTTCTTGATTCTATGCAATCACTTCACCACTCATCAGAAATGACATGCAATTGGTCCTGCTGTATCTAATAGGGATATTAGAAGTCACTGAAGCATGTATGCAATTTATTATAACACTCAGAGCTTTCTACAGATAATGAACCGAGTGTGTGTGTAATTAGATATGAGCAAGCCACTACAGGGCTACAGGATACTATTTGTGGCCTACAGTACGGAACAGGCAGGTAAAATCAAGACAACTGAACTAATTTGTGGCTCATGATTTGCACCATGTTTTATTACTTTTTTAAGTATTCACACCCACTGATGAATTACATGCAATTTTTAACATTAGAATCAAACGCAAAACATTTATCAGCATTAGATAAAATTAGGTTTTACTCTGGGATCGCATCATTGGCCCTCATGAATTGTTGAGGTCGTGTTGGAGAATGCAAATGGTGTTTCGCCTGCATTTGTGACTATTGCAAATTACCTTTTTAGGCATCAATTATTAATTGACTCCCATATACATGCAAACATATTAATCATTTCAATTCATCTAACAAATCACAGTTCAGCACATCTTTAATCTATATCCAAAGTGTGAAAGGATTTCATCAATCCAGTCTGCGTACAAAGTATTTCTATGAACTATGCTACCATATAGGAAAATCCTGAATATATGATTGTCAGTTTGATGGAGGATCAAAGCCAGCTTTACAGGGTATTTTACCTTTCAGTGTATTTGAAAGATAAGAAAAAACATAATTATTTATACTCATTCCCACACATTTTTTCCAAAATAATTCATGTATGCAGCTGTCCACACGTCATCAGTATTATGAAAAGAGTAAATGAAAAGGAATTGTGTATAGAATAATC
The DNA here is from genome assembly GCF_038048845.1 of Mixophyes fleayi. Lineage (NCBI taxonomy): Eukaryota > Metazoa > Chordata > Amphibia > Anura > Limnodynastidae > Mixophyes > Mixophyes fleayi. Next base: position 266,873,645 of record NC_134406.1, read on the forward strand.
AGCCATAACTTGTGCATATTATAGTCTGGACTAGCCAAAGGTAGAGTCCAATGCAAAAAGGATGCTTAGGCAACAAGCAGCCCTCCGGATTTTGTTGCACTACAAGTCTAAGCATGCCCTGCCTGCGTTAGGGATTGTTGTTCCACAAAAGCACAAGTTCCTATGTTTGTCTTACAGACTGGAACTGTAAAGAGTTAGCAAGGAACGCTAGAACTTGTAGTCCCACAAAAGCTGGTAGGTTTTCTATCTTTTGGCGTAGACTTTGCAATTTTAGGGGAGCAGAGAATGTTGGGACTTTTGGTTCCATGACTACCTGGATTCCACAGATTTCCAATGCCCAAGAGTCCCAAATTCTGGTGATCATGATGATGATGATGATGATTGTAGTGAACATAGAGAACTTACAGTTATGTAGAAGGATTAACCCATCACATAATTGTGGGGAATAAGGGATAAATCATAATTGCAGTGTAAATATCGTATATCAAATGAATCCATTGATAAGTTGAGCTACTAAAGTGTAAAATGTGAAGCCAGAGAGTCTGTTGTGTGTGTATTCGGTGGCTCTGCACATCCCAGTGTTAGAAGATAGCAGTGTCACCTGTAGCAGCTTCAAAGGCCCCTGCGGTGAGATATATCCTGGCCTAGGATGGAGTTTTGGCACCTGAATAAACTTTTAGGAACCGCTCAGCACGGTGCCTGGTCTCAAAGAGAGCATGTGCTGACTTGGCTATATTTTATATAGACAAGAATAATTCAGTTTTAAAATATGCCACTTAAAACCAATAAAAGTAGTGAGCAACCACATATTTCTCAATAGCATGATGAAGGGCGGCTCATATGTCAAATTAAGAATTCTGCCAAACAGAGAAGTTTAGGAAATGAGTATAAGCTCAACTGACACCGTGTACCTAGGCTTGTTTGGTATAAATAGATTAGTAAATTCATAGGGGATCTATTAATAATAAAATTGGGTCTGAGTGACGCTCCACAGAAAAGTTAGTTAACATAGTAGAATTGGGTAGTAAATCAGGCAACATGCAAATGGTGATTGAAAAAAGTGTCACAGACCACAACCCCCCGGGAGGTGGGGAAATGTGTAAAGGTGTCTTTAAAAAGCTGAGACCAGTTACAACAAATTGTCAGTCTTTTGGGAAAATCAATACACATTGATAAGCTGTCCATCTTTCTAGATCAATTTCCCATGGCACAGATTATACAACTCATGTAAGTTATACTCTGAATGTAACCCATTTTATTTTAAACTGTTTGCTTGTATATGTTATGTCAATTGTTTATTAATTGTTTTTTATCTGAATGCCCTGTGCCTTTGTATATTAAAACTATAAATTTATTAAGTGGCGTCCTTGATACTCTAACGAATCCATTAGACTGTTAAGAAGAATATAGCTCAACCAAGTTAACCTTTGAAAGTCAGTGTGTGATTTGCTAATACATATGACTAACAAGCCTAGTGTGTGCTTGCATTTACATTTATGTAACAGTCTGGAGGTGTGACGAGTTAACCCTTTGATTGCTGTTGTGGGTTTTGCTAACCTGTGGATAGATAGAAGCCTTGATTGCCAGTGTGGGACAGTATATCGGGGTCCTATTGCCCGTAATCAATAGGTGGTGGCAAACCTGAAGTGTGTGGGGGTAAGAGAGCGCTGTCTGCGCGCGTTTTAGTAGGTCTATAACCTATGTGATAGGTAGAGAGAGACTTGAGTGCTGGAATCGTGTGTAATACAGTAAACACCCAAAGTCACGGAAGCTAGGAGTGTGTTCGTGACAATGATGATAATGATTATTATTATAATTATTATTATTATTATTATTAGGAAGCATGGTGAAGTAATTAGGTTGTGACTTTATTATAACTGGGGCAGGACTAAGCTGATCAGGAAGGTAACATGGTGAGAGGTAGGTCAGAGTCTGGAACTGTAAAGAGGAGCAAGGAGTGGGCAACAAGATAGAAATTCCTTTGTGATTTCTGCATGTATGCTTAATTGTATTACAGTCTAAGGCTGGGTGCACACCACAGGGTTTTCCAGATGATTATTGGGCCAATAACACGATAAACGACCATTCGTCCCAATCCCATAGATTGTAAGCTTGCGAACAGAGCCCTAGGTTATCCTATTAAAACCCTCTACACAGCTAACAATAATCAACAACCCTCTGACCAACATAGTTGTGTGACTGATCATACAGCTGACTAAATACTGTGTAACCTTTGCATTCTAGCTGGACAAATATTCAATATGATGTAGCACTTAACATTGTCCCATGGATTGTAAGCTTGCGAGCAGCACCCACTTACCTCTCTGTCTGTATGTATTACCCAGTATTGTTCTATTACTGTTTGTTCTCAATTGTAAAGCACTACAGAATCTGCTGGCGCTATATAAATAAATGTTGATGAGGATGATGAATATTGCATTATTGTGTAGTCTCCAACGATGAATGATTATCGTTGCAAAGCACATCGTATCGTTTCATATGATTTTTAAACGGGACTATTAATCTCCTTCAACGATCAAATCATGTCATTCCAATTCTGCAGTGTGTACACACTCGGGACCGACAGTGTCCATAAGATCTCTATCGAGTGTGCAGAGTCACAATCTTTTCAGCCAATGGTTACGACAGATGAAGAGCACAGATATGAAAGTAAATCATGTAAAACGTGTATAGTGTGTACACATGAATCGGTATGCTGATCGTTACTTTCAGTCGTTGATAAAATTGATAACGATATTCCATAGGGAAATATTTTCTGTAGTGTGTACCCAGCCTAACTCGGGTGTTTAGAGTGACTTTCAATATTCTTCACAATTAAAATAGGGATGGTCATTAGGTAGTAAGATGGAATTTGATATGGGTTTTGTACTCTTCTTCTCACTCCCACCAGACCCGCAATTGCATAGGCTGGATTAATATTTCTGTGCATACTGAAATACCGTATGTACACTTTTTTGTACATTAAAATTTCTGGGTTGTTTTCTTGCAACAAATCCAGCAAATGTCACCTTTCATGTCAATAACGCTACATACACAGATAAATGTTTATATCAATGCAAACATAACATACTGCATATATAAAATAACTGATGTTTGCAACGATTACGTCTGCATGAAACTCGTGAGTAGTGACAAGTAGTTTAAGAATGGAAAATTCTTGCTTCCTGAAAAAAGAGGAATATTAAGACTTTATGAAAAAAAATTGTACTCTATATCATGTAATATTCTATAGAACTTACAAATGTTTTGTTTCTCTACTTTGAAAGTGACAATGTCATTTCAAACTGGACATGGTGCCCTTATCAGGCTGAAGTTCAGATCCCAGTGGTCGCTCGGTGGGAATTCCATGTACATGCTGAAGAGAATGACGAAACTCCTTGTCTGGTGAAATGACAGGTAGCGTCACTATATTCTGGATCTTGTTTTACCGGTGTGGAGTATTTAAATTTTGGGTGTATTGTTTTACTTAGAACCTTTCTTAATGGGTATGAGTGCCCCAAACTTTTGCATTTCTAGAACCAGGATGGAAAACTCATGTGGTTGACTTGTGCCCGGTGGAACGCTATTATCTACGTTGGCTTTGCCCCAGTGGTCTTGCTAGTGGTATGTTTGGCAGAAATCATATGAGTTGGGCGCATGTAAGGATACAATTTGCTACTAATTGGAGATCCCCAGGCCTATTAATCAGACGGTCCAGATTTCCCAGATGGAATACCAACGATGCCTTTTTCTTGGTTGTGTCCTACGAAGAAATTGTGTCTCTTTGCTCAATACATGTGTAGACTATAGTTAGCAAATTATTTCAGAAATTCTAACATTGGATTGCCTGATCAAATGAATCTATCTACAAATAAACAACTGAATATTAGAATTAGAAGGACAAATATACTGTGGACTCGGCTGAATACAAAATTCCAATACAAACTGAACCCTAATTTGAATATTGAAATCCAGTTTGAGGGTCGTAAAAGAGAAAATATTATATTTTTTTAGCTGCAGAAATAGTATTTATGTGAACTTCATAATATGATTCAGATCCTCTTAGTTAAATCCTATGCTCTGGGGAAAATCCAACGCTTGATAGAAACCCAATTCACTATACCGAATTTAAAGCCAATTCCTGGATTCCATGCATTTGTAGTTTTTACTTTATATTTTAAATTCAAGAACCTTTAGATCAGAGGTGTCCAAACTTAGTCCTCAAGAGCTACCAACAGTTCATGTCTTCAGGACTTCTTCCATCATGCACAGGTGAGTTAATCTATTTGGCTAGCTCAGTAATTATCCCACCTGTTTCTACAGACAGAAATTATTATTATTTTTATTATTATCCTTAATTTATAAGGGGCCATAAAGGGTCCGCAGCGCTGTACATGACATATACAGAAAACAGTGACCCATGACATAACATGATACAGAAAGAACAAGAAATTAAGAACAAAAATATACACACACACACAAGTAACATGGTAATACAATTATTACTTGGACAATGAGTGAAAGTGATGGTAGAAATCAGTGAGAAGTAGGCCAAAGCTTAAGAAAACAGGGCTAGGAAGCAGGCCAAGAGGTACAGGGGGTGATGGAATAGTAGAAGGAGCACACAAGGAAAGAGGGCTCTGCTCCTGAGAGCTTACATCCTAAAGGAAAGAGGGAGACACAAATAGGGTGGTACTAACTGGGGAGAAAGCCGAGACAAGGGAATTAGGAGGAGGACTGATAGACTGATAGACTTGAATAAAGAAATGAGTCTTAAGGGCACGCTTGAAGTCTTTGAGAGTAGATGCTAACCTGATGGACTGTGGAAGATTGTTCCACAGCTGGGGAGCAGCCTGGGCAAAGTGCTGGAGACGGAAATGATAAGAGGTGATCAGTGAAGTAGTGAGGCGGCGGTCGCAGGCAGAGCGGAGGGGACAGCAAGGAGTGTAGGTAGAGATGAGATTGGAGATGTAGGGAGGGGAGGATTGATTAAGAGCTTTAAAGGTGAGGGTGAGGAGTTTACATTTAATTCTGTAGGGTATGGGGAGCCAATGTAGTGACTGTCGGATGGAGACTGCAGAGACAGAGCGGCGGGAGAGTAAAATGAGGCGAGCAGCAGCATTGAGGATAGAATTAAGAGTGTGAAGGTGAGAGTCAGGTAGGCCAGAGAGAATAAATACTGAAAACATGACCTGTTGGTAGCCCTTGAGGACTGAGTTTGACCACCTCTGGCTTAGATTGTACTCTCTTAAGACTTAAGAGCAGGAACCTCTTCAACCTTTCTTATCTATTTAAAACTTTATAAATCCTGGATAATAATGATTCTAATAATAATCTCTTACCAGGACTGTTTCGTAGAATTTAGACTTTTATTTAAGAGGAGAGCAAATATGAATCTGAAATAAATTTATTGTAGAGTAGCGGCATTAAAGATGTCTATGGAGGATGAAATTGGATGTATACCCTTATAAAAGACTTTTCTCATTTGACTACTTTAAAAAAAAAAAAAAAAAATAGACAGCGAGAATTATTAAGCACTCATGCATAAAAATGATAGCCTTAATCATGCAATGTTCTTTACCATTTACAAATGTCTTTTTTTCCTTACTTCGAAAAAAGGACAAACATCATTTCAGCCTGGAAATAGTCACACAATGTTGTCACGCTGAAGTTCAAATCACAGTGGTCTCTCTGTGGGATTCCCATGTCAATGTTTATTACAAATTAGATCCTTGTCAAAAGAAATATTATATTTCACTGATAATCTTATTAAAAAAAAATGGTGCTACAGACTAAATCTCTGGCTGTGACACTGTATTTTATTTTACCCGAGATTGTAACAAAGAAGTAAAGAAGACAATAACTTACAGATTTGAACCTCCTTAGAAAGGTACAGGGCATAAATAACAATGAAATGTTAATGAGGAGAATATGCTTTTTAATACGTGTTTAAAACCCTTGTTATAAAGACATCCAGTAATGCTCAATAACTATTATAGTTCAGCAATAACATACGTTTTACTACATATAGATTTTCTTTAACAAATCCTGTCTTTAATGGCTTACAACATAGAAAAATGTTTTAAAAGGACATTATCGTGAAAATGTTGAAAACATTTTTAATGTCTTATAATGTAGAGCACTGTCAGAGATGAACCATACTGATCTCTGTACGAATGCATTATCAGCAAGTCCTGGTCAACATCTTAATGGTCCAATGGCCAGCTACTTTGAGATTTGTCACCAATTATGTCTAAAGTGGCCTAACTAGATGTCAAACTAGTAGTATGTATGGACACCTTAACATACATTTTTAAACATAAGTTTGCTATCCACAGTTCCAGGAATATAGTCACTGATCCAGGCTGATTCTGAGCAGCACAGTGGCTCAGTGGTTAGCACTTCTGCCTCACAGCGCTGGGGTCATGAGTTCGATTCTGACCAGGACCTGTCTGTTTGGAGTTTGTGTGTTCTCCATGTGTTTCCGTGGGTTTCCTCTAGGGGCTCCCTCCTCCCACACTCCAAGGACATACTGGTAGGTTCATTGGCTTCTGAAAAAGATTTACCCTAGTGTGTGTGTGTCTGGGAATTTAGATTGTAAGCTCCAATGGGGCAGGGACTTATGTGAATGACTACACTGTACAGTGCTGCATAATATGATTGGCGCTATAGCAATCAACAATAATAAATAAATAAAAAATGTTCGATAACAGTGCCTCAAAAAAACCTCCATCATTTTGAAGCATGCTCGAAACTCCAGTCAACTTGTTTTGGCAGAACAATGTGTGAGGACAAATTGGAAATGGATTCTGTTGGCCACAGCGTAGGACAACAGGATCGGTGCAGCTAAGTGGATGCTCGAAAATGTAGAACCAGCTTGAAATGCAATTGAATTTCGACGATTTGAGAATGTCAAACAGGTTACAATCTTCAACATACAATGACTCAATTTTATAGTTCGAAATTTGTAGTTAGAAAGTCGGAGTAACTATAAAATAACTATAAAATGTTGCCTCGATCTTAAACGACTACATGGTATAGTTATTTCAACCATTCATTTAATTCCAACAGTGAACATTCCTGTTTTCCATTCACGCTTGAGGTTAACTGTTTTCATTAGAAATTTGTTAAAATGTATTCATTTATACTCAGACATAGTTAAACCAGTTCGCGTTGCTCAAATTTAGCTCTCCTTTTTTAGTTCTTGACTTACCATGGAATTTTTCAAACTTTAGATCTGATTCGATATGATTCTATTACACTGGTATAACAAACAGTTTTAAAACACCTCATCATCATCATCATCTATTTATATAGCACCACTAATTCCGCTGTGCTGTACACATCAGTCACTGCCCCACTAGAGCTTACCGTCTAATTTCCCTAACAAACACACACACAGATGAGAGAGACCAAGGTCAATCCAATAGCAGCCAATTAACCTACTGGTATGAGTGTGGGAGGAAACCGGAGCACTCGGAGGAAACCCACGCAAACATGGGGAGGACATACTTATCTTTTCACACCACTCACATTAATCTCCTCCTCCCTCCACTACTCTCACTCTAACTACTGCAACCCCTTGGTCAACTTGGTCTGGGGGGAGGAGTGCAAACCTGGACTGGGGGAAGGAGTGAAAACTTGGACTGGGAGGGAGGACCTGGAGGGGAAGAGTGCAAACTTGGATTGGGGGCTCATTCAATACCATGGTCTATTATTTATGTCACTTTTATTGGTTGTCCAAAAGTAGCAAAGGGTGTCTTTTATGAAGTAAGCAAACTTAAGGTTGCATAAGTGACCTGAATTTCCATTTCAATAATAAAAATTACACTTTGTTTTAATAGTAATAAATAACACTACTAAAAGCAGAAAGGAATTTCTCAAAATACCCTGTACTGTATTATTTGCATAGAGAAGCCACAAACAGTATGCAGGAAATGCCAGTATTAAACGAACGTGAGGAAGCAGTTTAAAAACAGAGGACTAACTCATAAAAAGCAAGCACAGTCCTTCAGAATCGTATAGTAATCTTGCGAGTTTATATAAATATATATATATATATATATATATATATATATATGTATATATTTATATATATATATATATACAAGTTAACCCGTGCATGATACTCATGCATTCTAGTCAAATCAAGCTACTTAAGGTGTTAAAAAGGTTCTTGTCATGCATTTGGTCCATAGCCCAGGCCTCAACCATCAACCACTCCCCACTGTCACCCCCGGCAACCACCAACCACTCCCCACTGTCACCCCCGGCAACCACCAACCACTCCCAACTGTCACTTCTCCTTCAAGAAATATATATATTTTTTTTTAAAATCTTTATAAACACTTTTAACAATTAACAAATTAAATTAACAAATTAAAAACATCTTAGTATACCAAATTTCAGCCCTTTCTGAATTTTTTTCCCCACACACACTAAGAATTTAGTAGGTCAGTGTATAACTTCGCCCAGCAGGTGGCGCTGCAGCTTGGTTTTATTTTTTCCACACACAGACAGACTAACACACGCCACTAGACAGTTATATTATAGATATATATATGTATATAGCAGAAGATGTATTAGTGGATGATGCATATGTGTGACACAAATTTCTAATTTTTATTTTTTGTTTGTTTTTAAACTGCAGGAAATTATTTTAGTATGTTTTTGAAAGCTGTCTTTCCAATACTTTTGGGTCAACTAAAAGCTTGTTTAAGGGAACCTGGAGTGAATGAGGTTGGGTGTTACTTTGAGCTTGACTGGGTCTTCCCCAATAGAGTAACCCCATAAATATATAAGGCAAAGTGAAAACAAGCCCATTTGCCGGCAACAACACCCATTTTCTCCAACAGAAGGACTTTTTCATCTACCTTTTATGATCGGTCCTCTAAAGAAATCACTTACTGTGATGAAACTGATCAGAGGGTTATTATTATATAAATGTGATCTTTTATTTTTGCTGTTCATTTTATTGTTTTAGTGTTTACATCTAATAAAGCAAGTTAATTTTTGCATAATTCCATGAACTCTTCATCATGTTATCATTGTGATAGTGGTGGTGGTACAATTTCCAGCGCAGTGAATTTTTCTTCACATAGTCTCTTTTTTCAGGACACATAGGTCCTTCTCAGCTACGGGAATTGAGACCACCACTTCATAGCCATTTATTGCGCTATTGATCAAAATCTTTTGGCCTATTCAGCACCAGGGATTTTGGTTTTGGTTTTTGTCACAACAAGCTCCCAACTGCTGTGGGGGGTTCGCTGTATGAGGTCACACACGATTTTATCCCGCAGTTTCTCACTACCTACCACACAGGTTATAGACCTACGGAATCGCCCCCAAACACAGCGCTCTCACACCCCCAGACACTTCAGGTTTTGACACCACCTATCGAGTATGGGCAATAGGACCCCAATATACCAGCTCCCTCTAGTGCATGATTTGTCCACCCTCCCTTAGGATGTAAGCTCGTATGAGCAGGACCCCTCTTCCCTCGTGTCTCCACACCTGTTCTTCTGCTCTGTCCTTACTCCATATGTCTGTCCCGGAGTTACTGAAGCATTGGTACTTTGTGTTTATCGTTCTGTACTGTTTAACCCTGTATGGTCTACTGTTTGTACTACGTACGGCGCTGCGGAAACCTTGTGGCGCCACAACAAATAAATGATAATAATAATAATAATAATAATAATAATACTGTCCCACACTGGCACACGGGCTTCTAGCTATTCACAGACTGACAAGACCCACTCCAGCACACAAAGGGTTACCTCTTCACACCTCCAGACTGTTACACAAATGTACATGCAAGCACACACAGATTGTTAATCAAATGTATCAACAAATCACACACTGGCATTCCAAGGGTTAACTTGGTCGAGCAATCTCTTCTAATAGGCTAATGCTTTCGTTAGAATATCAAGGATGCAACTTATTAAATTATAGATTTAATATAAAAAAATACAGGATATTCAGATATAAAGAAAAATAATGAATAAACAATTAATAGATTGACATAAAAAGCAAATACAGTTTAAAATAAAAACGGTTACATTCAGAATAGCACTTACGTGAGTTGCATAATCTATACCATGGAGATTGGCTAGGAAGATGGACAGCTAATCAATGTAACTTGATTTCCCCAAAAAGTCTGACCTGTGGGTAATTCTTCACAGATATATCCCAGCGAAATACTTCCCCCCTCAATAAACCGGTCATAATCTCCCGCACATTTAAATACCAAACCTGATGGAATTATGACAATGTGACATACCCTTTCCAAAGATATGTGATTTTAGCTGTTCACGGATACCCCCCGTACCTTTCACAATCCTGGAGTGATTTCTGCTCCTCAGTATTGAGTACACCCAGATTTCCCAAAATATGAACTATGACAACATTTTCCTTTGAAGGTCATATTTCTATATACCGGTATAGGCTTTCACATGCTGCCTACAAAGTTCTCCAGCTGGGATCAGCCCCACAAAGTCTATTCAAGTGTCCAAAACTCCCTCCCAAGCCAGGCTGTCTCACAGTAGGAGCTATTTGCACATGTCACAGGTGACCCACTTATCTTTTCACACTGGAATGTGCAAAGCCATCAAACACACTTACATCAGACTCTCTGTCTTCAAACTTATCAATGGATTCATTTGATATAACATATTTACACTGCAGTTATGATTTTATCCATTATAAATAACTGCAAGCTCTCTATGTTCACGACAGTTTTGTTTATCTATATCTAAAACTGCCTTTTAGGAACAGGCTGCTACTCATGGCCCAGTGATATGTACTTGCCCCCCAGGCTAACATATGTCAGCCAGCCTTTGGCTCTCACTATAAGTGTACACGGCACACTCTAATACAGCACTGGCCAATCCACATGCGGCTCTTTTCAGTTTAATGTGTGGCTCCTGCCCAGGATCAGGGATCGGAGTCACATGGACCCAAGTTGTCTGCTCCCAATTTGACTGAGGATTGTCCCAGAGCAGCTAGCTTCCATGCCACATGACTCCTCTGCACAGTGGAGGAAGGTCAAAGTGTAATAGGTAATCCAGTCAGGGGATGAAAGGGAGAATAGTCTGTAACATGCTCTTCCTTTTTCTTTTGCGTGAGTTCAAGTGATAAAAGTAACTGGGGAGGTATGAGAGATCTGTGAGGGGCATGTGATGAAATCTGATGGCACTTGAAGAGGTTGATGTACATGTGGGGAGGTCTGATGCCATGTAGGAAAGTCTGATGGCATGTGGGGAAGTCTGATGGTATGTAGGGAGGTCTGATGGCATGTGGGGTGGTCTGATGGCATGTGGGGTGGTCTGATGGCAAGTGGGGCGGTCTGATGACATGTGGGGAGGTCTGATGACATGTGGGAAAGTCTGATGGCATGTGGGGAGGTCTGACGGCATGTAGGGAGGTCTGATGGCATGTGGGGAGGTCAAATGACATGTGGGGAGGTGTGACAGCATGTGGGAAATCTGATGGCATGTTTAAAGACTTGGCGGGCATGTGGGGAGATCTGATGGGCATGTGGGAGATCTGATGACATGTGGAAAGACCTGGTGGGCATGTGGGGAGATCTGATGGCATGTGGGAAGGTCTGATGGGCATATAACTGGCATGTGAAGAGGTCTGATGGGATTTTGAAGAGGTTTGGGAGGGATGTTAGCCATTTATGACTTTTTTTATGCCCACTTCAACAGTTCCCTCCACAGCGACTGTGGATGCGGTAGTAGCAAGCCTATTAATAGTCCTTTGAACCCTCCTCCACCATATACAGCAGTGAGATAAAAGCTGTGCAGGGCTGTGCTTATTTGATGATTATTGTCCATGTCTGATATTTTCACCCCCTAGTCTGTGCTCGATACCCCCCTCCATGGCGCAGAGTCTCTCAGGAGCACACAATAATGAAATGTGCTGCACACACCTATGGCACCCACATTGCCGGTCGCACCTGTCTCTGTTGAGCACTACAGATAGCTTTGCAATGTTCTCACCTTGCCTGCAGCAAATATTTCCAGAGATCTCTATGTGTGTGTGGGGGGGGGGGATATATTTAATCAACATTGTACTATAATACCGTTGTACGAATAGCACGTTCCCTAACCTATAGGAGCCAATTAGCTATAAGCCTTGCTCAGTCTAATGCATATTACACTAATGAAAGCGATGGTGAGGTTGGTACAGTTTACAGCATATTTAGAACATGCTATTAAATAAGATTTAATGTGACCTAAATGCTAGATCAGCTCATTTACAAAAGGGGACCCCATCTTTGCACAGCTGACACAGAGATACGAAGGATTTTGGTGTTAGCATTAATATAATTGGAGATATAGGCTGAATGCATTATTAAAATGACTGACTCTGCGTCGTTCATTATGAGAGGTCAGAATGCTGTAGTTATGCTACTACAAAGTAACATGACCATAAGACAAAAGAAAATATTTCATTTTGAAAGGTACTGTAGGCATTTTTATTGCACATGGAAACTGCTGTACAACTGTAATTCGGACGATGCCAAAAGTAGTTGGAGGGGTGATATGGATTGTGCTGCCTGCTCTGCAGTGTGCTGTGAATCTGCATAGCCCCAAATTCTGTGTAGCACAAAAGAAGATAAATGTCACTTTGACCCTATAGAAGAAAACAAGCAAAAAAACCCCGAACTGTTCACAAACAGATACAGAGTATTAGAGCAGTGAATTAAAACTTCAGCAAGCAGAAATGACTGGAATTCCTTTGGAAATGGGATTATTAAGCATTAAGGATAATGATGGCACACCATCCGCCCGCTCAGTTTCTGATCACTGTCGCTATATTACTCTGAGTGGATTTAAGTAGGCAGCGTTCAATGTTCAACGCTCGCTCCCTTAGTCTCTGTACCTTGTTTGGTGACCTTGGAGCCAAAAGAGAAGTTACTTGCTGACAGGCTGTTAGCTGGCTATACCAGTACCAGCACAAACACATAATACTTCACTTTCAGTAGCCTGCATTCAAATGGTAATTAGCGCTGGGGGAAAAGGGAGACGCTTGAAGAAATATAAATCCTAGAAGATTAAATTAATCTGAAATCTGGTAATTATTACTCCAAAATGTAAATATGATATTCTACAAAATAGGAGGTCTTTATATTCAGTAACTAAGAAACAATAGCCGGGTCCTTTGTTAATTTACAACAAATATTTTTATTATACTTTAGAGAAGGCTTCAGGGAACTTTTTTACCTTTTGCCCCCAAATATATTTAGATACCCCGAAGTTACCCCCTTGATTTGAAAGGAAGTAAATCATATATTATTAATTATTGGAATTCAAAGTTTTATTGAATCTATTCAACATTTCTTTGAAAGCTTTAACTTCAAAACTTCAGGTTTTGGAGAAATGATGTTGCTTCATTTTTGATACGAGAGCATCAATATTGGGGCATTTTGATGTCAGAGGAATTTGGATACAGTCTTCAGCGTCCAATCGATTTCTCTGCTTTGTTTTTATGTTCGCTAGAGTGGAAAATCCTTGTTCGCAAAGGTAGGTTGTTGTAAAAGGCAGCAACGTTTTGACTGACTGCTCATGTGCAACTTTGATGCCTTTGCAGCTGTTAACATCCAAAAATATGATAGATCTGCCTTGTTTTCAAATACAATACGTGCTTCATTATTGCATCACAGCTCAAGAAGGGCCTCTGCCAACCCTTGAGGCTCTACTGGTACAACAGCAATTTCACATTTAAATGGGGTCTACAATCCAACTGACATGATGTGAATCGGCAGCATTACCCCCAGGAATTTCATTTTTACCCCATTTGGGGTAATTTACCCCTGTTCCCTGACCACTGCTTTAGAGAATATCAACATATTACAGAGCGCTGTACATTCAGTGGATCTTAATACAAATAAATAACACATAATGACATAAAGGTAAAAATGAAAAAAGAAATTACAGACATTTTCGGAAACATATATTTGTTTTATTATGTAATTGCCTTTGTGCAGGTATGATATAGATTGTCCAGAAAGCTTGGGAGTTCGGATTTTAAGCACCATGCCTTAACTCTACCAAAACACAGTTAAAACGCCTCCTCACTTTCTCCCATATTGTCCCTGGTGTGTCCCTCTGCATTAAAGTGTTTAGCAGAGCTCCTCATAGTAACTCTAAGAAGAAAGACTGGGGTGATCATATCTGTGACCATGACAAAATCAAAGCATTAATTTGCATGTAATCCCCAATATTCACTTTTTTCTCAAACTGCTAACCTGAGTTTTTGTTCTTGGTAATATCCTTTTCTAAATATGGGTATCCACAAAAGCAACTAGACTACCAAAACCTTGTACCAAGCAACGGTTTACTTTATAAGCAAAGCAGCAATATTTGCATGAAAACTAAGGTTGCAACTAGGCCATGTATTGTTTCTCAAATAAGTTAGAATAATCGGTTCCAAAATTCAAATATTTGCTGGATTTTCTGAAAATTTTGATCAATTTAAAATATTGAGCTAAATTCGAGAAAGAGTTTGAACCACTTTGACCATGTCCAAGCCTGTTGACACATTTCAACTATTTTTAATGGGGAGTCTTAAAAGTGAAAAGTAAACTTTGAACAAACCAACGAATCCAATATAAAATCCTTCTACTAACATACAAGGCCATCAACAAAATTGTACCAACATACATTTCCTCACTTGTCTCAAAATATCTCTCAACTCAACACTTCCGTTCTGCACAAGATCTGCGTCTCTCTTCCACTCTCATCACATCTTCCTATTCCTGATTACAGGACTATTTCGTGCTGCACCCACTTTGTGGAATTCACTCCCTCACACAATAAGACTTTCCTCTAGTCTTCAAACCTTCAAGCGTTCTCTGAAAACCCACATCTTCAGGCAAGCTTATAATATTCCTTTTAACACTCTTTTAATCTCCCTAGGTTACCCTATTACCACCCTCTACACAGCTAACACAAAACAACAACGCTCTGACCAACATAGTTGTGTGACTGATCATACAGCCCACTAAATACTTTGTAGACTTTGCATTCTAGTTGGACAAATATTCAATATGATGTAGCACTTACCCTTGTGCATGAAACCATACTCCTATAGATTGTAAGCTTGCGAGCAGGGCCCACTTACCTCTCTGACTGCATTACCCATTATTGTTTTATTATTGTTTATTTCCAATTGTAAAGCGCTACGGAATCTGCTGACGCAATATAAATAAATGTTGATGATGATGATGATGATGATGATGACCTTCCAATGGAATCCAGAGGGTGAGGGGCTCCAGCATTGCCGGGCACACTTTACCTCCAGGCCCATAAGCAGCCATAGCCCCTGCACCAATCGTAGTTTCGCCACTGGTGCCGGGCTATGATGTCACAGCCTGAAGCAGAATACATTGCCCCCTACCCCCTCCAGGCAGGGTAAGAACATTAGGGGGGGCATGACTGCACCAGAGAGCCCATGGAGGCGGGTAGGCATGAAGGACAGTTCATCCGGCCCCGTCTACAGCTATTATTAAGCTTCTGCATTTGGATAATGTGATTACAGAAGATGTATCAATTTATTCTCTTTTACAGTTCCTGAGCGAATGTAGCTATGAGTTTACACCAACCAAAGCCACGTACCATATGCACCATACCATATGCCATCCCTATACACTCAACCATGCTCCAAATCGATCTGCAAGATTTGTGCTTGCGTAAAACAGGACTGTTAGGGGTAATGTATACTGTAATTCCTGTTGTGCAGAGCTTTCCTTTTAAAAGGACATTATAATGAAACATAATATATTGTGAAAACAGATTATAATAATCCTTTGCGAAATTCTAGTCCAACCCCATTTTTTTATTTCGTATTTTTGTCATGTGAGTATAAGAATAACTGTATGTGTTCTAACTAATTTAGTTATTGAGGTGCAATAAATCCTCTCCCAATGAAAAAGTTTGGGGGGCGTGGTCAAGTGCCATGGATTTTGTGTGACATCACAGAAAGCAGGTAAAGTGGTAGCATACACAACCTAGGGTTTGCTCTTAGACATCACAGAATAAAAACATAAAACAATGTCAGGTATATACATTCCACCGTGCTGGGCACAATTAAATAAAGAATATTTTTTAGGTTATGGACCCTTTAAGAGAATTTCCATTGCATGTCAGAAGGCTTTGGGCTTTCTCTATACCATCCCCTTTACAACATCACTCTCTACAGGACTACCACTAAGTATATTCATACTTGCCTACTCACCCGGAATTTCCGTGAGGCTCCCTAAATTCTGGGAGTTCCCGGACTCCTGGAAGAGCAGGCATTCTCTCGAACTTAATGGTTGTGGGCCTTAATGATGCCTTTTTATGTCATCAACTTTAGCATTGTCAGCAGGGGTAGCATCACCACGCCCCCTTCTACCCCATGTCACACATGACCTCTGCTCTCAGGATCTCCCGCAGTAGAGTTTTTTAAAAGTTGGCATGTATGAGTATATTCTACTTACAAAGGAGAATTATAATATATTAGTTTACCTTACTTGTCACACTCACTATAATACCAGGTTTTGCTGTTGTATAAGCAGACAGTTTGAAGAGAGGTCACAGTATTCCAATTGTACCAAAGTTTACCAAATATTTCCCAAGATAATTTGCCTACTGGTGTCTGTGCTCTGTTAGGCTGACTAGGCAAGAATACTGGATTTTCTTATCATGTAAATAAATGCAAAACATGCACAGATAAGGATCTTTGTACCCATATTGTATACTAAATATGTACAAACAAAATACATATACTATTTCATCTACATAATCATTTGCAGATTATCCGTTTACTAACTTTACTGTAAAACTCTCAGTAGAAAGTTTCACATACTTATTAGCAGTAGTTGATTTGTGAATTCCTAACCAATTCATGTACAACTTCCAATACACTTCGGTGCCTAAAGGAATACTACTCCAGCAAATAACATCGAATATGAACTTGACACTAGCTCAGTGGTTTCCAACTCTAGTCCATAACAGTCCAGGCTTTAATCTATGCTCAAGCACAGGTGGTTAAATCAAAATGACTAAGGCACTAATTAATCTGGATTGTTAGAGGAGCTTGAGGACCGGAGTTGGGAAACACCATCCAGTTTGTTACTTAAAATAGCAAGAAAAAACCCCTAATTGGCATTAATATAGATATAGAAAAGTCTGTGTATTACTGAACTAAATCAAATACATGAAATAACTGAAGTGTTTATACTGAATAAGTCAACCACTCACCACTTTAACTCCTCTGCAAAAAGTTACCATGTTAGTAGAAGAGCGACAGAGCGACTGAAAGCTCAGTAGATTTCCTTTGCACTGTGTTTATTGGTTGAATCATACACAAGGGTGGAGCTAGTGATGTCACAGTAGCTCAAATGACTGCAATATTAGTTTTGACCTATATCAGATTTCATTAGGGAAGTGGGAGGAGTTTCAGTTATGTGTGAGTTAAGTGAGGCGGTAATACTTTACTTTTTAACGAAGCTGAGGTAGAATATCAGGTTAACACTTACTTACTTTACTTTCATGGTTCATATCTAAAAATTTCAATGTTGGGCTTTAGTAGTTGACTAACTTTAAATTATAATAATTTGTTAATATGAACCTGTTGCCAACAGACATGGGGAGGCAGCCATTCTGTGAGCTAAATTATTCACAACAATAATGTCACTAGACACTAGGCACACAGTGGAGGCAGCCATTGAATATTGGGTTCAACCCAAAAATGGTTGGCCCCACTGTGTGTAGACAATGGGGACATTTTAATACCTACTTCTTTAGTGTAACACACTAAGGTATTATTCACCCAAGCAAGTGAAACTAATGTTTTGCTTTTACGTCATAATATTCCAGGTGGCACCAACTTTTCTGCTGTCTGGAAGTTAATTCACACTCTGGTTAAGGCAGATACATAAGACATTTCATTATCAATGAACATTAAACTGCCTATACATAGAGCTGTCACTGATTCCTAGTGTACGGATAGGCTCAATTCTCATAAAGGTTGATTCAGTCAACAAAAAATTTGCCTAGATGCCTCGCTGAAAGGTCTAATTTATTATAAACATGTAACAGCTGCAACACAAGCCTCAAGCCTACACTAGCATCATAGCTAGTGTAATTATATTGAATTAATCATTGAAAAACTAAGTTAATTAATTTATTGATTCACAACATGAAGGATTGTTCAGGTAAACAGAATATCACCATCGCGATTCACACTTCTGAACTATACTAATAAATAAACAAAACTTTGTTCCTCTGGTATTCAAAATATTTGGCTGCCATTAGAGATAAGTGAATGTCCTACATCAAGTTCTGCAAATAAATTTGATCCATTAGCCCAATAGATCTAAAGGACTGCACAGTTTTCTTTTCTTTTGGACTGAAAAGCCAAGACTGAAGTTTAAGGTTTTTTTTCATGTTTTATCACATAACAAAAGCTCTTGATATGTACTCCCACTATATTTATCATTAGAAAGCCTATAAGATCAGTAATGGCCAATAGGGCTAGGATGTCTTATTCTGAGTAAATTTCCTGAGTTCTACAAACTATTTTGAGATCTGTTCAACAATTAAAAAAAATGAGAATTTTTTGCAGATGTACAGCCACAACCATAATTGCTACTTTTATCCAGCATTAAGGTGTGACAGCCATCATAAAGCTTTAAAGTATGACTGCCATCATCAAGCATTAAGGTGTGACCACCATCATCAAGCATTAAGGTGTGACCACCATCATCAAGCATTAAGGTGTGACCACCATCATCAAGCATTAAGGTGTGACCACCATCATCAAGCATTAAGGTGTGACCACTATCATCAAGCATTAAGGTGTGACCACCATCATCAAGAGTTAAGGTGTGACCACCATTATCAAGCATTAAGGTGTGACCACCATCATCAAGCATTAAGGTGTGACCACCATCATCAAGCATTAAGGTGTGACCACCATCATCAAGCATTAAAGTGTGACCACCATCATCAAGCATCAAGGTGTGACCACCATCATCAAGCATTAAGGTGTGACCACCATCATCAAGCGTTAAGGTGTGACTGCCATCATCAAGTATTAAGGTGTGACCACCAACATCAAGCGTTAAGGTGTGACCACCATCATCAAGCATTAAGGTGTGACCACCATCATCAAGCATTAAGGTGTGACCACCATTATCAAGCATTAAGGTGTGACCACCATCATCAAGTATTAAGGTGTGACCACCATTATCAAGCATTAAGGTGTGACAGCCATCATAAAGCTTTAAAGTATGACAGCCATCATCAAGCATTAAGGTGTGACCACCATCATCAAGCGTTAAGGTGTGACCACCATCATCAAGCATTAAGGTGTGACCACCATCATCAAGCATTAAGGTGTGACCACCATCATCAAGCATTAAAGTGTGACCACCATCATCAAGCATTAAGGTGTGACCACCATCATCAAGCATTAAGGTGTGACCACCATCATCAAGCGTTAAGGTGTGACCACCATCATCAAGCATTAAGGTGTGACCACCATCATCAAGCGTTAAGGTGTGACCACCATCATCAAGCATTAAGGTGTGACCACCATCATCAAGCATTAAGGTGTGACCACCATCATCAAGCATTAAAGTGTGACCACCATCATCAAGCATTAAGGTGTGACCACCATCATCAAGCATTAAGGTGTGACCACCATCATCAAGTATTAAGGTGTGACCACCATTATCAAGCATTAAGGTGTGACAGCCATCATAAAGCTTTAAAGTATGACTGCCATCATCAAGCATTAAGGTGTGACCACCATCATCAAGCATTAAGGTGTGACTGCCATCATCAAGTATTAAGGTGTGACCACCATCATCAAGCATTAAGGTGTGACCACCATCATCAAGCATTAAAGTGTGACCACCATCATTAAGCATTAAGGTGTGACCACCATCATTAAGCATTAAGGTGTGACCACCATCATCAAGCATTAAGGTGTGACCACCATCATCAAGCATTAAAATGTGACCACCATCATCAAGCATTAAGGTGTGACCACCATCATCAAGCATTAAAGTGTGACCACCATCATTAAGCATTAAGGTGTGACCACCATCATCAAGCATTAAGGTGTGACCACCATCATCAAACATTACAGTGTGACCACAATCATCAAGTATTAAGGTGTGACCACCATCATCAAGCATTACGGTGTGACCACAATCATCAAGTATTAAGGTGTGACCACCATCATCAAGCATTAAGGTGTGACCACCATCATCAAGCATTAAGGTGTGACTGCCATCATCAAGTATTAAGGTGTGACCACCATCATCAAGCATTACAGTGTGACCACAATCATCAAGTATTAAGGTGTGACCACCATCATCAAGCATTAAGGTGTGACCACCATCATCAAGCATTAAGGTGTGACCACCATCATCAAGCATTAAGGTGTGACCACCATCATCAAGCATTAAGGTGTGACCACCATCATCAAGTATTAAGGTGTGTCCAACATCATCGAGTATTAAGGTGTGACCACCATCATCAAGTATTAAGGTGTTACCACTATCATCCTCATCATCTATTTATTTATATAGCACCACTAATTCTGCAGCGCTGTACAGAGAACTCATTCACATCAGTCCCTGCCCCATTGGATCTTACAGTCTAAATCCTGTAACTTATACAGACTGAGAGAGACTAAGGGCAATTTAATAGCAGCCAATTGACCTACCAGTATGTTCTTGGAGTCTGGGAGGAAACCGGAGCACCTGGATTAAACCCAGGCAAACACGAGAGCATATAAACTCCACACAGATAAGGCCATGATCAAACTCATGACCCCAGTGCTGTGAGGCAGAAGTGCTAACCACTAAGCCACCGTGCTGCCCACTATCAAGATTTAAATTGGGACCACAATGATCAAGTGTAACCACTGTCATTAAACTTCAAGGTATAATCACCATTATCAATCATTAAAGTGGGATAACCATCAGGAAACATTATGGTTAAATGTTTAAGATGTGACCATTATAGTTAATTGTGGAGGTGCAACCTCCTTATAAAGCTTCCAAGTGAGACCATCATCTTCAATACTATGATCAGGTTTCAAGGTGTGACCAGTATCATCAAGTGTTAAGCTGCAACAACTTTCTTTAAACTTCAAGGTGTGGCCATGGCTATCAAGCTTCAAGCTAGGACCACCATCAGCAAGTGTTATGGTATGAGCATGATAATTAAGTGTTAAGTATGGCAAGAACTGCTACAAAGGGTAGTGAGGTTAAGGTCACACACCAATATGATCATTAAGTGCCCCTCATACAGTTACTGTGAGAAACACTGCTAAATAGTTTAATTAGAAGCGGAATGCTAGAGCAGCATAGGGAGAGACAGAACTAAGTTTTAAATGTAATTAAGTACAGTTTGTGCTCCAGATTGTGTAAATACTCTTTACCAGAAACCTTGTTCCAAGCATTCTGGACCATAGATCTCATAAATTTATATAAAAAGAACAAACTACTAGTTCATGAATACAACAGTAGATGATTACATATCAAATCTTTACACAAAAATGTTTGATGCTTTTTTTTAATTTCGGAAGGTTTAAAATCCATAAAATATAATTATTTTATGATTAATAAGAAGAGAATAAGCTACTATATATGCAATACTTTTCAATCACTGTCCCCTGTTTCAGTTTAAATATATGATCACATTTCATTAAATTTCTGATAGATTGTCAATAATATGAATCTTCTTGATGGCGTATTAATGATCGGCTCTATAAAACAATGTGAGGACATTTTCATACAATTAAACAAGGGAAGCCTATCAGTCCTTATCTAAAATGATCCATCCTTACTCAATAGGGCTCTTTTATTGAGAGCCTGGTGTTACTTTTCTTAAACGGCAAATGATAAATTGCAGAATTTAATATGTATGGTTTTCTTTGTATATTTATTAATGGCCCATGCATTTAGAGGCCGGTGTTTGAACAGTGCAATAATAATTCTAATATTGATTTACTTCCCAGAGCCAATGGCTTTGGGGGAGCAAGAGTCGCCCCATTCAAACCCAATGATAAAAAAAGAATCAATCCATTTCAATATTTTTATCATTTTTCTAATGATGATTCCCCATTTTATTTTCTTCTGCCTTATGCTGAAAATGCGTTACTTAGTAAGGCTATTTTAACCATACTTGCCAACTCTCCCTGAATGTCAGTGAGACTCCCTGAAATAGGGGTGATCTCCCTCACTCCCTGAAGAGTCTGGCATTCTCCCTGATGCTGAGCCAGTACAAGACGTGTTTAGCTTCGCCATCTGTGGCATGATGACACAGTTCAGAAATTGTGTCCTATGTCAATGTATTGATGCCTATGGAGGTGGCCATTTTCATGGAGACCAATTTTTCATCAAAGACTGACAGGTAAGACAACATGACTTCAGTAATGGAGACAGAAATGTAAAAGACACTTTAGTCTCTAGAGATTCATTAGCTGCTTTTATTTAGCGCATAGTTGCCTACTCTCCCAGAATGTCTGGGAGACCTCCTAGGCTCGCAGGAGAGCAGGACAACCTCCCGGTTCTCACACCCACAATAGATAAGTGGTTGGGGTGGGGCTTAATGGTGCAAACATCGTGACATCTTAGCCCCTTATCTTTAGGGGCGGGGCCAAATGAAGCAATTAGTCAAACCCCACCCCCGCTTGCCCATCTCACCTGGGATCTCCCTGAAGCCAATGAGGAAAAGATGGCAAGTATCATTTTAACACATGCTATATTTGCCTGCAGAGAATCCAACCATTCCCCTTCGACCCGTTAGTTGTCATTCTGCAGCTTCTGTGACTGCAGATATATATACGCTACAGTCAGGTCAGAGTTAAACCAGCACTGCAAAGAATCTGATAGTTCTGAGGGCTCATTCACAAATATGTGGTGGGAGAATAGATAATAATGCTTTCAAAACTACTGCATGTTTTAGATACATTTTATTGATGCATTTTTAGACCATTTTCATGCTTTGTTCTTTCACCAACACATTGTGCTGGTAGTGCACGTTAACGCATGAGTATATGTATAATTCCTGGCATTTCACACACCTATATTTGTGTTTATGTGTAAGGGAAATTAAATTGTCAGTTCTTTACTGATTGTACAGCGCTGTGGAATATGTTGGTACTATTCAAATAAGGTATAATATTGTTGTTTACTGTAATTATATTTATGTCATATTTTCCCGCTCCAAAATTCAGGGTCTTTGTCCCAAATCCTGTCCACTAGTGAAGAGGGCAGGATTGGAGCTTCCATGACGTGATTGGTAGGGTCAAAATGACGCAATTTGCCGTGGCCCGCCCCCTTCAGTACTCACATCTCCAAGGGGGGAGGAGTAAAATGTTGGAAAGTACAGTGTTGGGAGGTCGACCATTCTGCTCATGGCTGGGAGGGGCTAAAAAAAGTCTCTTTGACATCACCTAAAAAGGAAAGTTTCATTCAATTTAAACACTTTGAAAGTATGTATATACTGACATAGCCGCATGTTTTATAGGTATTACTGCATAATTCTCTTTTATTTGTAGGTATAAATTTCATAACTGGAGTAATACAAAGGTATACATTAATAGCTTGATGAGGTCGGTAGGATAATCACATCTATATGACAGGTCTTTGAAAAGAAATACCATGGGCCTGATTCATCTTCGGGCGTAAAGCAATTAGCGTGGTGTATCTTGCGTGAAATAGCTCCGTGCCTGTGCCAGAATGGGACTTATGCCAGTGAAAGCAAGTGCGGGCATTTCATGTCCAAACGTGACTGACACAACTGTCTATGACTTGAACAACAGAACAGGGCTGGGAAGGGGCGAACGGGGCGTACGCAATATACAGGAAGGGCGTGTCTATGTAGTTGCGGCCGATTCAAATTCAGGGCATCTCTTATGTACGTGTTTTGCACCTGCTACAGTGCAGGTGTAAGTGCCTGCTGATAATGATGACTATACGCATGCATCCCACAATATGTATTTGTAAGATATATGTATTTCATGTAAAAAAAACAAAAAAAAAAATCCCCAAAGAACATTTTTCATTAATGATTACAGTATGCATAGGCAAACCGAGGGGGGTTTCCTAGTGCCTGGAAACCCCCCTCAAAGCCTGGGTCACTGTTTAATTGAGGTGGCTGGACCCTGCTCCCGCTTCACACAGCTCTGCTTGAAAAGTAGTGCACGCAGCATTGCCCATGTATATTATGGGGATAGGAAGAGTTGGAGAGCAGCCAAGCACTGTCTAAAATTATAGCCACGCCCCCATGCATGCTGGTCACGCCCACTGGTGGCGTGGTGTGGAAATGCCCCTCTACAAATCCTGCGTTTGCCCCTGGCATGGGTGATGGTATGGTTGCACATATGCATTGTGTGCATCCTACAGTGTGTTCTGTCTGTCTACATACGGTACGTAGCATACAGCCAGAGCTTACTTATACCCAGATTCAAATGGAAACGTATTTAGAGATCCACGTGTACTTAAATATGGGCGGACGTGCGCACAAGTTACGTGTGTTACTTTTAAATGCAAGTTGAGTTCACATCGCATTCGAAGATAAATCAGGCTCTTTATGCGCTGACAACATATGGACTACATTCAGTTGTAGCATATTATTCATAAGGAAAACAACCGTATCACTTTTTTCTTCCATTTGTACATTAAACGACTCTTTCTGAAGCTTGAACTAGAGTGAAATTTCTGTTCCTTTCAATTTATTTGCATCAGATTAAAATTTCGATAACAAACAGAACGTTTGATTCTACATAAAAATTTGAATCAGAAACCATGTTTAATGTTTTAAGTTTTCAATCTCTGTAAACACGAATTCTGGTTGGATACAAATGTAAACCTTTTTATATGCTGCACAAATAAATATACAAACAGAACAGACGTCTTTGCGAGGAAGGTGGAAGCTGCTGCAAATTTGCCTTTTTACTTTTAGAACTAAAAGGCATGTTTTCAGGTTTATTTATTGATTTAATCTACTGTGTGTATATTCAGTGCCGAGGTGGCTTGTCAAGCTTTCATTTGAGAACAAATGCAAAACAAGTAAAATTTAATGTGTGCTTGATTTGCCTCCTGATTATACTTGTCAGCGCACTGCTGTGATTGAGATTAATTTTACATCTGCAGAGCAATACCTTGAATTGCGCTTTGTTTGTAGTTTTCAGTCGCATTTTTCCCCTTTTAGAGCAGCGATACAGTACACTTAGACCATTTCAAAAGCTTTGTTGTAAGTATTAGTAAATGAAAATATTGTAACAAAGGCAATTTATTCTAAGAAATATATAATTATGCTTTGGGTGAACATCTGTAGTTGTGTTAATCGCTTATTTCAGTGTTTTGCCAAGAGCGAGGAATCCTTCTGCTGGCTAGGTCAGTCTGTCTGTCTGTAGGTACCCCAGAAACAGATTGTGGGGGGCATCTACAAATCATATAGGGCCTGACTCATGCTGGGACGTAAGTCCGTTTGTTTGTGCTATATTTTGTGTGAAACAGTTCTACGCATGTCCACATGTCTGAACACAAATGACGCTTACGACAGCCAACAACTTGAGAGACGGAATAGGGGAGAGAAGGGGCAGATTAACGTTGACCATGTACAGTAAGGACGTGTTTCTCTTAAGTGCGTCTGCTCTTTAAGCCGTATCAATTGCACCGACTACAGGGAAGGTGTAAGTCTGACTGATAGTGATGATTGACATGTCATAGTCTTTGTATTAAAATCTACATATATGCTTGCCACTAGATAGCATAGAAGATGTGTATGAAAGGAAGATTGACTATATAAATGCATTGTATAAACAGTACGCATTAAAAGAATCTTGAAATAAAACTTATTTTTTTTTAAATCCACATTTTTATTAAAGATTATACTGTTCAGAGTTGTTCATTATTTTTTATAATAAAAAAATGTTTATGTCTTCTGACCGTTTAGTGAATCATCATCATCACCACTTATTTATATAGCGCCACTAATTCTGCAGCGCTGTACAGAGAACTCATTCACATTAGTCCCTGCCCCATTGGGGCATACAGTCTAAATTCACTAACACACACACAGATTAAGGTTAATTTTTTAGCAGCCAATTAACATACTAGTATGTTTTTGGAGTGTGGGAGGAAACCGGAGCACCCGGAGGAAAACCACGCAAACACGGGGAGAACAAACAAACTCCTCACAGATAAGACCATGGTCAGGAATTGAACTCATGACCCCAGTGCTGTAAGGCAGAAGTGCTAACCACTGAGCCACCATGCTTCCCCAAACAGACCCTTGTGCAGTCTGCAGTCCAATATCTGGTTGAATACAGTCGGAAATAAACACAAGTTCTGGGCTCATTTATAAAACTCAACCTAGCGTCTGAACATGAACCAGGTCCATTGTATGTACAATACACATTGTAATTGATCTTAATTTATGTAATTAATGTTGAAAAGAATTCTAAAAAAAAAACAAAAAACAATATTTCTATAAATGATTATACTGTTGAGTTTTTCTTTTCTTTTATGTTGCTATTTTTTTTATGCGTTCTGCTGTTCTGACCTATTATTGCACTTACACATGTGCGTATACTACAGTGTGTTCTGTGTGCCTACGTACGGCAAGTACTGTTTAGGTAGAGCGTACTGTCACCCAGGTTCAAATCAAAACATGTCTTGAGATGCGCTTGGATTTGAATACTCTCAGAAATAAACATAAGTTATCTGCTCTTTTTTAAAATACAACTTAGGTACAAGTTACGTTCGGATTTGAATCAGGTCCTTGAATGTGCAAATGATCCTAAAAGCCTGATCACTATATTTAATAGAGATTGGGCTGCAAGAGAATTGAAATGGGGGCTTAAGCTGGGTACACACTTGTGCAATCTTACTTTAGATGTGATTTCTGTAACACTTTCACCAACGACTGAAAGTTCCGATGTTCATGCTTCTTCATGTGTACACATCTACATGATTTACCTTCAGATCTGTGAACTTCATCTGTCATAACCATCTACTGAAAAGATTGTGACTCTGTACACTATACAGATATCTGCCTACACTGCTGGTGGTGAGTGCGTACACACTGCCACATTTGCCCGATATCGTTCTATTGTTAATCGTGATTTCTAGGGAGATTAGAAAACCAAATCAACAGATACGATGTGCTTTGGTACGATAAAACATCATTGTGGGAGTATAAACACTAATGCAATATCTGACCAAACGTTGTGAATCGTGTATGACATTTGCATAGCTGTATACCCAGCTTTGTCTAACCATTTGGTACCTTCTCCTGAGAGGCCACATATTCCCCCTTTTAAATATCCAACAGTCTGATTGCTAGGAGGGAGGTAGAACCCTTGAATGATCCTTTTTTACAGTTAATTCACCCCAAAATCAATTTTTTAGCTAACATCCCCTAATTCAGTCAACCCCGCTTCTCAGGAAGCTGTAACAGTGCAGGTTTTACAGATGACATGTGATATAATTACTACCACATGTGGATCTGTTACAATGTGTCAGTCAGTAATGAATACACCTGTGCTCCAGTAAGGAGATATGGAAAACATGGACTGTTAGGGTCACTTGAGGACTGGATTTGAGAAACACTGCGCTGCACAATCTAACAGAACTGTGGTAGTGGTGAGTTCACTTTTTCTATCAACCCTACCCATTTTATTTATCCCTACTTAATCATGTATAGCAATTAGGAACCTGGATACTTAAATTGGAGAGAAGGCTCTCAGGGCCCGAAAACTCAGTCCGTTCATAGCCCAGTAAAGATTGTAGAAAGCAAAGTATTGAAGCTAATCCACTGAGCGGGTTGGGTACGGTTTAGCGATGACGACAGTTCCGACAAATGTCATACCTACAAAAGAAACCCGATGGCAGAAAAAGATGAAGCTAAATAGAAGCAGACTTACCTGAAAAATGTCTGGACCCCGCAGGCTAAGTGTGGGGTCCAGACATTGACGCTTTAAATTACCATTCATGTAAGTGACGCACACATCACACAAAAGTGCCGGAGAGCTGTCCAGTCCGAATCACTGCCTGTCACCCTTCGGTGCCATCGGACATCTGCGTCTTCGTCTTTCAGGTAAGTCTGCTTCTATTTAATTTGTCTTTTTCTGCCATCGTGTTTTTTTTGTTGGTATGACACTTGTCGGAATGGTCGTAATCGGTAATATGATTACCACCGCACTGAGCTCTACTGAAGCGTTGGGAACCCTGCCCTTTTTACAAGATGGGGAATAAAGATGTTATTTAAAAAAAAAATACTTTTTAGGTGGCTAACTAATATGTCTTACAGACAAATGTACACATTTTAACAAGAACGTCAAATGGAAGGGTTCTAATCCCCTTGTATTCGCTATTTAATTTTTCAGATTATCACTTTTTTGGTTCAACCGTAGCCCCTAAAAACTACAGACATTCTGCATTTGTTTTTTGTAGTCCACTATAATTCTTCTTTCCACACCACAATATAGGGTTTGAAATGTTACAATTGCGGTCAGCTCATATTTTGCTTGCAGACTTCATTAAATTAAAACTGTTTTTATCACGCGCCTTTTAAGAAACATTGCAAATGCTGGGTGTTAAGTAACATGCATGGGATATTTCTGTGTGATTTATAGGAGATTAAATGCAGAACGGGTAATGACAGGGAACTAAATTAAATCAGGATATGAATGAGAACTGTTTGAAGGTGTTCTAGAAGAACCTGCTGTTATTACGTAAATTCATCGGCTGTTACTGTATCTCTCCTTTTTTATTTATTTAACCTCCAAAATGATTTTGTGACAATAGTATGCTGTATGAAAAATTCATAAAACGCTACAATAGAAATACGTTGTTTTTCTTTTTCTTAACAAGGGTTAATTATCTTAGAACCTATCAAAAGGAGAAAAATATATTTTAACAAGCAAGGCGCACAAGCGTTCTGATTATATTGTAATCTGCAAACCTAATTATCACCTTCTTATAAAGTACAAGGAAAAGCTTTGGGAGCAAATTAATGTAACCTATCAGTGGGGCAGTTTGTTACTTTCATAAATGATCTTCTTTTCGAACAGAATTGGTATAAGCTTCAATTATATTTTTTTAAAAAGGAAAAAAAAATAAGAAACATAACAAAATAAGAAAATAAGAAAACTGTGTTCTTCACTCCTCTTTTTTTAATGTGCTAACACATTAAATATGATTATAAATGTGTGTTATACAAGTTATATTACACATTTCTGTTAATATCGAAGTAGGTTCTGATGAACAAGAGACTTGTTAAAGAACAGCTTAACCTAAAATATAAACTAACTAATATAAAGCTGGATAGCACTGTGGTGTAGGTAAAGTGACTGTCGCAAATAAAAGTTCAGAAACGTCAACCTGGGCTTGGTCCCAAACAAATGTTGTGACATCACAGCCAGCGCCAACTCCCAGCGTTTCACTAACATTAAGCGGCAGGTAAGAAGTTAATGCAAACATTATGGACCTGTTTCATGTCCGGACACAGGCTGCATCCAACTTGCAAAAACGAGCACGGAACTTTAGCGTCCGACCGTATTCAATCCCAAGCGGATCTCGAGATACGTATCCATTTGAATCTGTGTGTAGCTAGGTTCTGGCTATAGGTTATCTGCTGTATGTAGACAGACTGCAGTATACGCACAAGCGTCAATAAAGGGTCACATCAGAGCACATATAAAAAAAATTAATAATAAAATAATTTAACAGCAGTTAACAGTATATCATTAATAAAAATATGAATTTTTTAAAAACATTTAACTTTTAACATTAAATACATAAATCAAGATACTTTTAATTAGAAATGCTCACTGACCCCCGTGAACTGGTTTGGATTTGGATCTGGATTAGCTTTGCATTTTGGTTTTGGCAAAACCGCCCTCGAGTGTTTTGGTTTTGGTTTTTTTAGAAAACAAACTAAAATATGCTAAAATCACATATTTTTGCTCTTTTTTGTTCCTACATTATTATTAACCTCAATAATACTAATTTGCAGTCAATTTTAACCACCTCACAGATCACAATATTATTTTCATACACTTTCGGACAAATACTGCAGCAACCTGGCTGGATGGTAAGTGACAGAGCAATGACACAAACACACGGCAGTTACTAGCATATCTAGGACACATTGGCACACAGCAGTGGCAGAAAAGAAAAGTAGTACAAGATGGAATTGTCCTTGGAACTAAACTCCCTCCCACCCACCGTTATTTTGGATCTTAAAAAGGAATCCAAAAATAGCAAGATCGGAGATCTGATGACGTAATGATGACGTTTGCCTCATTTTCCATCCCGAGGACGCGCAAAAGTACCGAGCCAAGCCGGCTCGGTACTCGGATCCCCTAAGTTCGGGTGTGTTCGACTCTCGAGGAACCGAGCCTGAGCATCTCTACTTTTAATGCTTTAAAAGTGTAAGGTCCGTTACTGAGCATGCGCAGAACTATTTCACGTAATATCCGGTACGCAAGCAGACTTAACGTCCAAACATGAATCAGGACTTACGTCACTAATTCAGTATTTTAAGCGCTCCCTAAACCCTGGAACCCTAGGCGACTCCTTATGTTCACCTAGTGGAGGCTCGTGGCCCTGCCACAAACCTGTGGCATGATTTGCCTAATGTAGGTGTGGTTTTTTACAGCTAATGAAAAAAGTTTTATTTCAAAGAGCTATAATCAAAAGCAAAGCAACCCCATATGACCAGTATTCAACGTAGAGCCTATTGTACTGGACAATATACAATACTAATGAGAAATATACAATACAGACACGATTTTAATGACCACTCTACAACATACTTGCCAACTTTTCCTCGATGGCTTCAGGGAGATCCAAGGGGAGGTGGGCGTGCAGGGGCGGGACTTGATGAATCATATCATTTTGGCCCCGCCCCTAAACGATTTTCACAATTTTGGCTAATTACAGCAGGAGGTGTGGCAGTACAGTGGCCTAGTGGTTAGCACTTCTGCCTCACAGCGCTGGGGTCATGAGTTCAATTCCCGACCATGGCCTTATCTGTGTGGAGTTTGTATGTTCTCTCTGTGTTTGTGTGGGTTTCCTCCGGGTGCTCCGATTTCCTCCCACACTCCAAAAACATACTAGTAGGTTAATTGGCTGCTTTCAAAAATTGACCCTAGTCTGTGTGTGTGTGTGTGTGTGTGAGTGTGTTTCTATATTAGGGAATTTAGACTGTAAGCTATTATGGGGCAGGGACTGATGTGAATGTGTTCTCTGTACAGCGCTGCGGAATTAGTGGCGCTATATAAAAAAAAGATGATGATGATGATGATAAGCTGACACGATATTTGCATCATTAAGTTCCACCCCTGCCACTTCTCTATTGCGGGAGCGAGTACCAGGAGGTTGCCCTGCTCTCCCGGGAGGTCTACAAGAAATGCGGGGGTCTCCCGGACATTCCGGTAGAGTAGGCAACTATATATTAAAGAAAAGCAGCTAATGAATCTCTAGAGACTGACGTGTGTTTTACATTTCTGTCTCCATTACTGGAGTCATGTTGTCTTACCTCTCAGTCTTTGATTAAATCTTGGTCTCCATGAAAATGGCCACCTCCATAGGCATCAATACATGGACATAGGACACAATTTCTGAACTGTGTCATCATGCCACAGATGGCGAAGCCAACCACGTCTTGTACTGGCTCAGCATCAGGGAGAATGCCAGACTCTTCAGGGAGTGAGGGAGATCACCTCTATTTCGGGGAGTCTCCCTGACATTCAGGGAGAGTTGGCAAGTATGCTATACAACGTACGCACCCCCCTCCCATGACCCTTCGCCTGCGGCCCCCGTCTCCTGTTTTATTGTCAGTTGTGTTTGGTATTTCTTGTACCACTTGTATAAAATCCCACTTGATATGTAGTTACAGATACACATCCCTTTCTTTGATTAGATATATTGATTTACATTATCGCTGAAATTAAAGGTAATGTGCAGCCCTTTATGAAGGTTAAAGGGCCGTCCGTGTGGCCCCTATAGTGTATCAGCCCACATGCCATTGTAGTAACATTATATGGTATATTGCTTATTTTGGGAATGTTTTTTGACAAATAAACACATTTTCAGCATGTGTAATATACTAGCAGGGTACAAATCTTTATAAACCCTGTATACACACAGGAAAATATTAAATTCAATCTACATAGTGAGGTTATCACTTTTCTGCTTAATGTGACATTTAGATGACAGACCTTCAAAGTCCTTAATTATAAAGAGGCATTGATTGTATTTTCTAAAACACAGCAGGAAGTAAACAGCAGAACACACCCGTCCCTTTACAACAGAACTGCATTAATAGTAATTGGCCACTGTCATGTTTATCATAAATAATCCTGTGTATTTCTGCACAGCACACAATACAGTGCACACAGACCGGCTGCGCAGATCTACCTATATGGAAAACATTTAAATTAAAAGAACATAAAGGGGGCATTTATAGATCCACGTTACAGTATGAGACAGTTGGTCTTGAAAAATTAATAGAATATAGATTTCCTTGTTTAAAAAAATGCATACGGGAGTATGAGTTGCAATACTCAAAAGAGATGTCAATTAATAGTTATACATATATATATATATATATATATATATATATATATACACAGTATATTTTTCGTACATTAATATGTACAAGTATACATGGTATGGAAGATTATAATGGATGACTATATATATATATATATATATATATATATATATATATATATATACCATATATATATCTATATCAGAAAGAAAGTTGTCAGCACTTATCCTTTAAACTGCATATCTGTGTGTGTCTAGCAAAATGAAAACATGAGGTATTAGTTCATATTTTGATCAAAAGACTATATATATATATGTATATACACACATCTAGATGAATGGATAGATAGATAGACAGATAGATAGATAGATAGATAGATAGATAGATAGATAGATAGAGATACAGATAGATAGATAGATAGATAGATAGATAGATAGATAGATAGATAGATAGATAAATCGATAGATAGATATGAGATAGATATAGAGATAGATAGACAGAGAGATATAGAGATAGATAGACAGAGAGATAGAGAGATAGACAGACAGACAGATAGATAGATATGAGATAGATAGATATATAGACAGACAGACAGACAGACAGACAGACAGATAGATGGTTAGATAGATAGATAGATAGATATGAGATAGATAGATAGATAGATAGATAGATAGATAGATAGATAGATAGACAGAGATATATTCCTCCCTCCTCGACCCCCAACCCTCAGACAGGACTTTCACCCCCGATTCATTCTAAATTTTCTTCCTTATTGTCTTATTCTGCAGTGTAAAATTGTAAAATTGTCTGTTATAGGTCATCCTTTCAAATAATATGTTTATCTATTATTCAAATGGACAATGTACAGTCTCACCACACCACACTCATCCCTTTTCTACCCCATCACTTGCAGTTTCTTGTAAAAATATAAAAAATATTAATATATATATATATATATATATATATTACAGTAGGGTTATTTAATTAAGTACAAACATGACATCATTTGTAAATAACACCAAATACACATTGTTATCATTTGTTATCTGAGCTTCAAAGTTTCTGATATTGTTTATAATGCATCACCAATTATTGTTGCTCTGAAATGCCAAATTTGTTCAACGTAAAAAAAATTTGCTTGATGTATGTTCAGTGCTCTATGAGGGGGCAGTAAGTACCGGTGAGATATACCGACACTTCTCCCCACTTCATTTCACGCAGAATCTGTGAGCATAAACTGGCAATAGATCATATCCTGTGTGCGGTGATGGGTGATCTGGGGAGGATGAGGGGGTCGGGCACGAAGAGTAAGGACATTACCTTACTGCATTAAACGGTACCAGTAACTCCGGGAGCATCTATAGGCCAGAAGAAGGAGGAAGTCTACACTGAGCGGAGGATGACGAGGAGTCGTGGATCTCCAAGTATACAGAAACTGCACCATGCGACTCTGCTAGCTCGGTACCCTAGTAGTAATCATCTAATCTAAGCTGGTGCAAACTATTTGTTCTAATTGTTTTCCAAGGTGGTGAATGAATGATATATCCTACACTGTGTATAGAAGGATTGTAAGCTTGTGAGCAGGGCCCTCTTACCTCTATGTATGTATCACCCAGTATTGTTTTATTACTGTTTGTTCCCAATTGTAAAGCGCTACGGAATCTGTTGGCGCTATATAAATAAATGTTGATGATGATGATATTGATAAGGGTTACACATGTTCAATGATCCACTCAGTTTTTTGCTATATTCTATGTAATGCTCTCTCTAACAGGTTACACTAATTATTGAAATATACTGTTGTGTGAGTCTGTCATATATAAGCCATGTTTCATGCTGATGGGAAACAGAGCACTACAGTAATCTACTTTTTTCCCCCAAAGTTGATTATGTGCTCTCATTGGAGCTGGGAGCAGATGGATTACTATTTTATTCTAATTGTAACATTCCTCAGGGTCTGAAAATCTGCCAGATTAATTTAGACAATTGCTTTTGTAAGGAGTAGACAAATAATTTCTTTAACAGAGATTATTATCATATCTTACAATACATGCAATGGTGGAAGTGGAGGGTATATGGGGGTATGTCATACTACCACTTCTCCTGCTGCCCTCATTGTACAGCTATCAATTTACTTACACTTACATTATGATTACATTTTCCATATCACTACTTCTAAATTCCCACTACGACCACTGTGTATGGTTATACAATTTGAACAAAACATCACTCAGATTTAAGATTTCTCTATTGTATTCAGTAATTCAATATTCAATATTTTTATATAAGATATTGTTTTTAGTAATCAGTTTCCAGACAAAGTAGAGCCCCCTCAGCTTTTCAAACATGTTACATTGTTTCCTTAATTCTATTTCATATAAACGTGAGTTAAATCTATATTGCTATATAATTGTAACAGGGTCTCACATATAAATGATGTTAAACAAGCCCATTTCTATTGGAAACTGTTTCAATTTTCCATTTTTGTATAAGTACAATGTAAATGTGATCAAATATCCTAATCTAGATAGGAACGCACTGAATTTGCTAAATAATACAGTGATATGTATATTACAAACCCAGTATGCAAACCTCACTGAAGCGATTTGCAAAATAGCATTTGCCTATTGCATGCAAGCAATGCCATCCTTATAGATGCTAACACATCACATTGTTGTTTAACCCTGAGTGTTAATCATTGGAGATGAGCTAATTCCTGCATTTCATACTATGATTTGTATTTTTCATTGTTTCATTTGTTTGAGTCCTTTATTTTGGATTGAGGCAACGTACCAACATAATGGTACCTGTGTCCTACACTGATGAGCACTACTAAGGGTAAAACAGTCTGTTGGTGAGAAATGTCTTAGCATAGTCCCATGTTGTTCTCCATCTACTGCTGTTCTATGTAATCAGTCACATCAGTCCCTGCCCATTGGATCTTACATTCTAAATCATGCCTGGCTAACCTAAGGCTCTCCAGATGTTGCAAAACTGCAAGTCCCAGCATGCTTTGCCAGTAGATAGCCAGCTGATAATCGGCAAGGTATGCTGGGACTTGTAGTTTCACAACACCTGGAGAGCCACGGGTTGGCCAGGCCTGGTCTAAATTCTCTACCACACATACACACTCACACACTTATATTTTTGTTGGAATTAACCTACCAGTATGTTTTTCGGACTGTGTGGAAGGAAACCGGGGCAACCGGAAGGAAACACACTCAAACACAAACTCCAAACAGACAGGCCCATGTTAGGAATCAAACCCATGATCACACGGGGGTAAGACAGCAATGCTAACCACTGTGCCACAGTGCTGCTCAAACTAATAAATAGTAGTGTCACCTGGATGTCATATTTCTTTCTTCAAAGATGCTGTATTTGACATACACATCAAAAATAAACAGGTGTGATACATACGTTCGATAGTTATATGATCGACATTAATATAGTCGATACCATAATACTGAATGGGTTGGAAAGTTGACAATAATAATATTGACAGTATTATTAGGTCAACAGTAATATCCCTATCCCTGTCACTAATCCTAACCCTATCCCTATCCTTAACCCTAACCATTTCCCTATCCCGTACCCTAACCATATAATACTGTCTACATTTGAATTGTCAACCTAATGTTGTCGACTTTCTGAATGTCGACCAAATGAATGTCTAGCCATCAACAGTATACCAAATAAACATCTTGTGCCATGTGACTTCCATGCACCAGTAACACTAAGGAAAAATATCAAAATACTTCTCAAATACTCAGATATTTTGTTATTATTTAGATTCCATAAAACAGGTTTCAAATAAACGTATTTAACCAATTGAAGCATATTTCTCTTGGCAACTAAGGGTCTCATTTAGAGTCGGCTGTAATTTTGCAACCTAAAGCTTAAAATTCTACCCTCTAAATGATGGCCTAACATGCGTACCTTGAGTTTAATGAACAATGTAAAGAGTGAAAATATGGTGGGTATCAACATAAAATCTAGGATGATGACTGCGCTTCTACAAATAGAATAGTTATATACATTTTAAAGAAGAAAAACTGTTCATTCTTTTTTTTAGCTAATAAAGATACATGACTGACAAGCAGGATCAACAGCACTTGTGTCTTTACACCAGAGCTTCAGGACCTGCAGCAGATTTGCCTCCTAAGAAACATATCAGATGATGTTTACTACTCTAAATAGGCCACATCTTCATGGGGCGTGCTACAATTATCCATGAATGGCCAGAATGTAAGTTTTGTGGACATATGGGCTACCTTTTTTCTGACAGGGAAAAATATAGTAACAGTTTTAGCCCACACTAATGAGGTGATGGACTGGCTATGAAGGGAAAAAAAAGGCCCGCAAAATAGCATGCCACTGGGTAGAGTGTGGCTAGCCTATGGATGGCATGACTAGCAGTTATCCACTATCCAACTACTTCCCTTCCCCTTCTTTATGTGTATGCCTCATGCAACAGTGTTTGGTTAGGCTCAGCTATCTAGAGTCAAATGGAAGCCACAGTTGGCTATCCTGGTGGGCCAGTCCGATGCTGGTAACTGGTGGCCCATCTTTGGTTTGTTAATTGACTCTATTAGATGAATCATCATCATCATCATCAACATTTATTTATATAGCGCCAGCAAATTTCGTAGCGCTTTACAATTGGGAACAAACATTAATAAGACAATACTGGGTAATACATACAGACAGAGAGGTAAGAGAACCCTGCTCGAAAGCTTACAATCTATGGGACAATGGGAGTTAGAAACACAAGGACATGTGCTACATCATATTGCGCAATGGACCAGCCAGACTGCAAAGGTAAAAGTACTGAGTGGGCTGTGTGTGTTACAATGTTGGTCAGAAGGTTGTTGTCTTGCATTAGCCGTGTAGAGGATGGTAATAGTGTAATCTAGGGAAATTAAGATGATGGTTGAGGAATATCATAACCTTGTCTGAAGAGGTGGGTTTTCAGTGAACGCTTGAAGGTTTAAAGACTAGAGGAAAGCCTTACTGTGCGTGGGAGGGAATTCCACAAAGTAGGTGCAGCCCGGAAAAAACCCTGTAACCGAGAATGGGAGGATGTGATGAGAGTGGAGGAGAGACGTAGATCTTGTGCAAAACGGAGGTGTCGAGTAGGGAGATATTTCGAGACAAGTGAGGAAATGTATGTCGGTGCAATTTTGTTGATGGCCTTGTATGTTAGTAGAAGAATTTTATATTGGATTCGTTGAAATACAGGCAGCCAATGTAGAGACTGACAGAGTGGCTCAGCAGAGGAATAACGGTTTGTAAGGAAAATCAGTCTAGCTGCTGCATGCAAAATAGATTGTAGGGGTTCATGAATACAGCAATGTAGTGGCATCGATCCTTGCAGTCTCATTCTTATCTAAAGAAGAACAATGAGCAATCTGCCCAGCCTAGTGTGCACCAAAATTCTCAGCTGTCCTGACAAAAGTGAGGCCACTGTTGCAGTGGGTTAACAAAGTTACTTCGGCAGGGCTTCCCTGTGAAGCTCTGCATAACCTGTACAACACAGCAACGAACCTATTTAGAGTGATGAGGGGTGATTAAAGAACATTTTGGAGGGCTTACTGGTTCTTTAATATGCTCTTGGGCTTCTATAAATAATAACAATTTGATGTTGTAGGTAAATGACATCTTATACGAGGAACATGGGTACAGACATTTGGCAACAAAAGAGTTAATGATTTTGCACACATTGGACAAGCCATTCAAAGGTATCATGTAAATTGATGTCATTATCTATCTAAATTGTAGTATCATGTTCAATTTATTAATCCATTCTGCTTCAAAATTGATGGTAAGGCCTATGGTAGGATGGAACACAAAGGCTGTCCTTTAACAACTGCTTAAACCACATTAATAGAATTATACCAAAAAATACAAGGAAACAGTACAGGGAGTGATATATAATATAAGGAATAAATAGATACATTGGTAGACAATGGACAACACATAAGGAAGAGGTCTATGTTCCTGTCTCAAGAAGCTTACAGTCTAATTCAATTAATGGAAAGCAAACAGATAGTTTGTCAAAATTAAGTGCTTCACTCAATCCGAACCACAAGAGTCCAGGTACAAAGCAGCGATGACACACTCATGTGTCTTCTTTATTCAGGAAGTGGTACTTGAGGAGGATTTTATATGTATGTAGGGAATATATTAGATGGATATTTGGAGATAGGGATAAGTGTGTGTAAGGAAGTAAAGAGGTTTGAAAGGAAGACATGAGATTTTAATTTGTATTTTAAATTGATCAGAGAGCCAGCTGAGAGATTGGAATAAAAGGGAGGCAGATATAGAATTAGAGGATGGAAATGCAATTCTTGCAGCTGCAGTTACAATAGACTAAAGCGAAGAAAGACAAGGGCTGGGAAAAGGCCAGAAATAGTGAGGTTACAATAGTCCATTTGGGAAAGTGTAACGCTTATGCAATGTGGTCACCCTTTGGGAGTGCTGTAAACTTGTAATCTTTTTAGGTGTTCTACAAGAGCATTGTTTTGCATAAAATAATCCTTATTAGTTTATGTGTAATAAAATGTCGTTTTCTAAATCTTCATACCCAGTTTTCAGAAAATATTATTTTTATAGGACACTGGTCAGCCCATTTGGCAAAGTGTTCTAAAATTAGGGTTGAAATGGCTGATATAACTGATATAAATTTAACAAAAGCTCATATCAATAACTGAAAAATGAAGATAAAGACCTATGACACGATTCTAGCAGTGGATACAGTGGATTCTCTTTCGCCATCCTGAACAGAGAAGCAGAGTCTACCAAACCCCCAGTTCTTCCCCAGGGACCGACGAACAAGGAGGTTTGCTCTTTGCTGCTGGTGTGTTTGCAAGTTGCCTCCAGGTGTGTTGAACTGTTATCAACAGCAAGAAGAGACTGGTCAAAGTAGCCGGGACTAGTACTCTGGCCCAGGCTTGTGCACTGAGCAGGTTTAAATAGCTGAGCTGCTGAATAGGGCGGGTCTCAAGCCAGATCACATGACCACAGGTTCAGAGCTCTTAAAGGGCCATGCGCCTTCTGTTGGACAAAGTATTATTATGGCACAGGGTTCTGTGCTTGGAGCTGAGGGAAGAGTAGAGGGAGCGTGCCGGTGAGTGGGTTTGGAAGCAACAGCCAGACTCCGATGTGTGACAACCTATTAATAAATCAATTAAGAAAAATTAACCGGATAAAGTATGTATAATTTCTTTCCATGGTGTGTGTGAGGACTGAGTATTTCCCTGTCCAAAGCGTCATTTGTGTCACTTGAATCTGACATGTTTGTTCCAGGGACTTAGGACCCATGTCTAAAGCACTGAGTCCCCAGGTCACTTGTACTTCATCTTTGTGTTCACGCAGAGGTAGATCGAGTACTAATATGTGTCACACGCCGTCTGCTCCGTATGCGCAGACCCTTCCTATCTAATTCTTCTGCTCGTCTCCCATTGCTTGCTCAATTTGACTCCAAACTTGAAAAGGCATCTCCCCTGGATGTTTGGGACCTGTTCTTTTAGTTACCTTCTTGATGCTAAACGTGGCTTCATTTCCTCGCCCGCAGAACTGACACTCTATTCCCATGCTACAACTTAGTTCCAGTGTATCCTGCAGACTTCAGAACTGACACTACCTAAAGTGCTCCTGCCGCCACCCCAGCAGTCGTACACAGAGCTGACACTCTATTCCTGTGCTGCACCTCTATTCCCGTGCATCCTGCTGATTTCTGAACTGATGCTTCCTAGTGCTCCTGCCGCCATCCCAGTGGTAACCAGTCGTCCGCAGAGTTGTCTTCTCTCCTACTCTACCTCCGCCATTCCAGTGGCGCTCGCCAATCTTTCCTACCCGCCTCAACGTATTGTCTGCCATTGCTGACCATCTTTGCATGTTCCTCTAATAGGTTTCGCCTGGTACTCCTAGTAAGGGCAGCGACCTGCGAGATAGACACAGCAAAGGCCAAACCGCCTTGTGGCTGGTCCCTGGTGAATACCGTCTCCTCGTTAGACTCCGCGCCTTACTTGAGTGGTGCAAATCTAGGCAAACCCTAGGATCCGGACCTCTGAACTGTGACGATATGGTTAGCTTGTTTGTTTGACTGGATCCTGGGTCTTTTGAGAACGTAGCAATGCCTTTAATCTGATTTAAGCCTGACATCTACATAAACATACTGTATAGGTAATTAGGTAGAGGATCCTCCTAGGTACTTATAGAGATGGCCACTCAAAAGCAACTTTTCATATTAAACCCCCTGCCTTCCAAATTATCAGAAATAGCAGGATCCTGATGCATGGTGTCCCGTCCAGTTCGGGTGTACAGTTAAGACTCTCCGATGCCTTTCTAATGGTTGATTAACCAATGGGAGCACAACTTTGATATTCAGTGTGTCCTACACATGCTCATGGATCAGTGCTCTGTCCACATGAAAACTCCCAATGTCTCAGGAAAACATCATTCTTCTCTCTTGCAACATGAGGATTAGCCATGTGAAAGGCGGTGGGGTAGTCAGAACTGCGTGAATGTCCTGAACATTATTGTTGCAGCCAGACCCCTGCTGTTCTGAGACATTTGTGGAGGGTATTTAATATTAGAAAATATGTGTTTGGATAGATATCTCCTTTAAGATTTATTATCGAGTTGTAAAAACAACTTTAAATAACAGATCATCTGATGTTGTTTAGTTGTTATTTGGACTTTTCAAAAAAAAAAAAAAAAGCCTAAAAAATAACTTTTTGACATTATTCAGCATTTTCATAGATGCTAATCAGACACAATTTATCTTAACTCGCAACATCTGATCTGGGAATCCCTGTATTGTTTTTATTCTCTCTTTATTACATGATGATCATCACTTGCAGACACACTTTACTTTTAACAAGTATGCAAGGTCATCAATGATTCTGGATGAATGCGTTTTGATTGTAAAGCATGTCATCATAATTAGGTGTCTATTATGCATTCATTCTATTCTGTGTTTATCATACATACATTCATCATCTCATTGTGCATTGGCATGCTTTATATTTTGCATATACTGATAGACTTTAAGTGTTTAAAGTTTTGAAATAAAAAGTAGTCTTCCCAACGTGAGCATGTCCACTTATTGCTATTTATTCTCCCCAATTAATAATGATAAGACCTGCAATCATCAGTAGTCTTAGTCTGCGTTAGCCCATTTACCCACTTGGGGTTGCGTTTCTGGACAAAAAATATGAATGCAAACTGCATGTGAAAATGCTATGCTTTCTTACATGTAATGCATGTGGAATGCCAACAGCCAGGAGCTGTAGGGTGCATCAATGGGCATAGCAAAACTTGGGTATTGGTGTGGCAATACTGCTGTCACCACCTAGGTGCCTGCTCCCTCCACTGCGAGGTCATACGCATGGACTGTTCAGAAGAGGACTCTGTTCTGCTCCTTTCAGAGCAGAGAGGGAGCCTCAGGGAATGCTCCAGGGCTCGTGGTGAAGGAATCGGCATTGCGGGCACACTTCCTGCACCCATGGTTGTTCCGACACATCGCCCACAGCTGATATGCGTTGGACGTTTTCACATGCGTTTACGCTGAAACAAGGAAGAGATTTAGGGAGAGTATTAAGCCACATTCCATGGCAATCCTTTTAATCAATGCTGTAGACACTGGGGTTTGAAAGCATGGCACAAACCAGACCTGTGAAAGACCTCATGTCTATAGACAAACTGCTTCCCCCTTATTAGGGTTTGTT
Organism: Mixophyes fleayi; assembly: GCF_038048845.1. Taxonomy (NCBI): domain Eukaryota; kingdom Metazoa; phylum Chordata; class Amphibia; order Anura; family Limnodynastidae; genus Mixophyes; species Mixophyes fleayi. Next base: position 266,915,961 of record NC_134406.1, read on the forward strand.
AGTGCAGGAAAGGGTCTTCTGCTGAGCATGCTAAATGCTACAACAGTAAAAATGTACACAGAGCCATTCAGCCTATCAAAACCCCCTTTGATGTTAATGTATTGCTTTACTAGGTAGCACATTGTGCGTTATGGAGTTGACAAAAAAAAAAACTCTTTATGAGCTAAGATCTCTCCCGGCTTGATTCCTACAGACAATACACAAATTGTGTGTATGGGTTAGGATTTCATAATTGAGATGGCTATTAACCTTCATTTCCTCACTTCAAACCTCCCTCCTTCTCGATGGCCCAAATGTTGTTCAGTATATTCAATAAATGTTATTTTGTATATTTCCAATATTCGCCAGAAACAATAAAGTGATATCACCTTACGATAGGAAGGGCATTTCTATTTGCATAAACTACATCAATATGCAAATCAAACAGACTATAAACTATTATTAAGAATTTGGAGATAAAATCACCGTCATGCAGCTTATTTGCATGGAAGTGATACATGTCTAAAACATCAAACAAACAAGTTTCACATATGCAAAATAAAATCAGGAGACTGATCTAAACTCTGAAAGGTACATCTTTTGTTTCAGTGGAAAGTGATTTACATGTCACAGTTGTGTAACTTAACACTGACAAAATGTCTACATAGTCTCGTTATAAAGAAAACTAGTTAAGCGGCTGCTTACCCAAGTGTGATTTACAGTATACTAGCAGAAATGTATTGTAGACTATTATAATGTGTAAATGAATCAGACAGGAGCATTTGCAGAAGAGGAAGCACAAAAAATGTTAATAGCTCATTCACATTTATTAAATGGTCAATCATGTTTCCCATGTACTGGGGAGGAAGCTCTTGATCACGATGTATAAGCTCTACACTCAAAAGTGTTAAACTATTGTAAGTGGTGAACTGTGTGACTGATATTAGGGATGTTCACTGACCGCCGTGTTTGGGTTTTGGTTTAGGTTTTGGATCTGTATTAACTTTGTGTTTTGGTTGCTAAAAAATGCTAAAATCACATAAATTGGCTCTTTTTTTGTTCCTACATTATTATTAACCTCAATAACATTAATTTCCAGTCATTTCCAGTCAATTTTTGTCAAGTGACAAGAACACTGCTACCCCTGTTTCTGTATGAGCAATGGCGCTGAATCTCCTGGGGAGGGAGGTACTTATGGAATCCAAAATCTGCAAGATCCGACAACGCAACAATGACGTTTTGCCTCGTTTCACATCCGACGAAGCGGAAAAGTACCGAGCCGGCACGGACTGGCGATGTACGGAGTGGGGGAGGGGGTGAGAGTTTAGTTTTCGGAAAACCGAGCCTGAGCATCTCTAGTTGATATGCGATACAGCCTCTCATCTAGAATACTGTATTCAGTTCTGGAGGCCATGTCTTCAGAAGGATATATATACATTAACGACTGTACAAAGAAGGGCAACTAAAATGGTGCATGGTCTACAGCACAAAACTACCCACAAAGACTAAAAGATCTTAATATGTATAGTTTGGAGCAGAGAAGGGAAAGGGGGGACATGATAGAAACTTTCATATATATCCAGGGTTATAACAAGGTGCAGGAGGGAAACATTCTACAAAGGAAGAGAAGTATTAGAACACAAGGACATGCACTGACACTGGGGGGAAGAGAAGTATTAGAACACGAGGACATGTACTGACACTGGGGGGAAGAGAAGTATTAGAACATGAGGACATGCACTGACACTGGGGGGAAGAGAAGTATTAGAACACGAGGACATGCACTGACACTGGGGGGAAGAGAAGTATTAGAACACGAGGACATGTACTGACACAGGGGGGGAGAGAAGTATTAGAACACGAGGACATGCACTGACACTGGGGGGAAGAGAAGTATTAGAACACGAGGACATGTACTGACACTGGGGGGAAGAGAAGTATTAGAACACGAGGACATGTACTGACACTGGGGGGAAGAGAAGTATTAGAACACGAGGACATGTACTGACACTGGGGGGAAGAGAAGTATTAGAACACGAGGACATGCACTGACACTGGGGGGAAGAGAAGTATTAGAACACGAGGACATGCACTGACACTGGGGGGAAGAGAAGTATTAGAACACGAGGACATGTACTGACACAGGGGGGGAGAGAAGTATTAGAACACGAGGACATGTACTGACACTGAGGGGAAGAGAAGTATTAGAACACAAGGACATGTACTGACACTGGGGGGAAGAGAAGTATTAGAACACGAGGACATGTACTGACACAGGGGGGGAGAGAAGTATTAGAACACGAGGACATGCACTGACACTGGGGGGAAGAGAAGTATTAGAACACGAGGACATGCACTGACACTGGGGGGAAGAGAAGCAGGGCCGCCGAGAGGGGGGGGGAGCGGGTACTAATTACCCGGGCCCGGCATGTCAGGGGGCCCGGCCCGGGCCCTTGCGCTGCTGATTTTTTTTAATTTTCAAATATTTTTTTTCAAAACGTTTTTTTTCCTTTTCTTTTTTTTTTTTTTTTTTTTTTTTGGCAGGGGGGGGGGGGCTCGGTCGTTGGTGGGGGGAGCAGGCTAGTTTAAAAAAAAAACAAAACATACTCACCTGATCGCGGAGCCGGCATCCCTCCTCTTTGCTGCTCTGTGCTCTATTCAGACTGTCTGAATGCTGGGTGTGATGTCATCATGTCATGCCCAGCATTCAGTCAGTCTGGAGCAATGGAGCACAGAGCAGCAGAGAAGACCAAGAGAGGAGAAAAGGTAAGTGAAGGGAGGAAAACGAGGGGGGCACAAAGGGGTTAAAAAACGGGGGGGCAGCATGACAGAGGGGTTAAAAAATAAGGGGGAGCACAGAGGGGTTAAAAAACGGGAAAGCAGCATGTCAAAGGGGTTAAAAACGGGAAAGCAGCATGTCAAAGGGGTTAAAAACGGGGAAGCAGCATGTCAGAGGGGTTAAAAACGGGGAAGCAGCATGTCAGAGGGGTTAAAAAATTAGGGGGAGCACAGAGGGGTTAAAAAACGGGAAAGCAGCATGTCAGAGGGGTTAAAAAATGAGGGGGAGCACAGAGGGGTTAAAAAACGGGGAAGCAGCATGTCAGAGGGGTTAAAAAATGAGGGGGAGCACAGAGGGGTTAAAAAACGGGAAAGCAGCATGTCAGAGGGGTTAAAAAATGAGGGGGAGCACAGAGGGGTTAAAAAACGGGGAAGCAGCATGTCAGAGGGGTTAAAAAATGAGGGGGAGCACAGAGGGGTTAAAAAACGGGGAAGCAGCATGTCAGAGGGGTTAAAAAATGAGGGGGAGCACAGAGGGGTTAAAAAACGGGAAAGCAGCATGTCAGAGGGGTTAAAAAATGAGGGGGAGCACAGAGGGGTTAAAAAACGGGGAAGCAGCATGTCAGAGGGGTTAAAAAATGAGGGGGAGCACAGAGGGGTTAAAAAACGGGGAAGCAGCATGTCAGAGGGGTTAAAAAATGAGTGGGGGCACAGAGGGGTTAAAAAATGGGAAAGCAGCATGTCAGAGGGGTTAAAAATTGAGGGGGAGCACAGAGGGGTTAAAAAATGGGAAAGCAGCATGTCAGAGGGGTTAAAAACGGGGGGGGGGGGGCAGCATGACAGAGGGGGTGAAAAAATGAGAGGGGCACAGATGGGTTAAAAAACGGGGCAGTATGGCACAGTGGGGTTAATAAACAGGGGTCAGCATGGCACAGTGGGGTTAAAAAATGGTGGGCAGCATGGCACAGTGGGGTTACAAAGGGGGGGGAGGCATGGCACAGTGGGATTGAAAAAGGGGGGGAGCAGCATAGTATAGTCTGATGAAGGGGAGCCAGATGAAGGGGGCAAAAACAGCATGGAGGGCACAGTGTGATCATAAGGCATGGCGATGATGAAGGGGCACATTATTGTAATATTGGAGCTGGAGGAAGGCCTAATTATTAATCGTGGATGGTATTGATTTAACGCCAGGGTTGTTTGGAATTATCTAAATGTAGCTATTTTTTTCCAAATAGGGCCCCCAGCATTCCAGGATCCAGACAAGCCGCAACTAAAGAAACATGCAGCCACAGGTGGAGAAAGTGAGAAGAACAGGTAGGAGAGAGCAGGACAGTATGTGAAATGTTGTGATTCTAGTAGGGACAATACCAATTTTTGGTGAATGTTGTGCCCAATGTAAGGTGTAGGCCAAGACTGAACTGTTTGTGTACACACTGCATTGTTTGTATACTACACTGTGGTGGTAGATGTCCTGAAAGTCAGGAGTGCTTGAACATATGTGACGCTCCGGCGAATTGAGAGCCTAGTGGTTTTTATGTTAGCCACGCCCCAATGGCACGTTTGCCACGCCCCAAAATGCATGACCACACCTCCCAAAATTTTTGCACCGCCGTTTGGCTAGCTACGCCCCTGAATGCATGACCATACACCTAAATTTTTTTGCGCCGCCGTAAGGCGGCGCAAAAAATTTTTGGGGCTTATTTGACTATGAGGGGGGGCCCCATGAATTTGTTGTACCCGGGCCCTGAATTCTTCTTGGCAGCCCTGAAGAGAAGTATTAGAACACGAGGACATGCACTGACACTGGGGGGAAGAGAAGTATTAGAACACGAGGACATGCACTGACACTGGGGGGAAGTAGGATCAGATAAAATTGGAGGAAAAATTACTTCAAAGAAAGAGTAGTGGATAAGTGGAATAGCCTCCCATCAGAGGTGGTAGAGGCTAATACAGTAGAGCAATTTAAACATGCTTGGGATATACATAAGGCACACAAATAAGCTGTTTACCCCATATAATTGAGCCTCATCTGTAGACATCCTGGGAAACTAAAATGCTTCATATGTTAATGCACTAAATTGCCTGCCTGGCTCTCGGAGCTCTTTGCTGTAACTAACATTCCCTCTAACCTGTACAGCAGTGTCACAGCAAACGATGTAGAAACACTGTAGATGATATGATGATAGACGCCATTTCTGAGATTTAGAGGCAAATTTCTAATATGGTCTATAATTGAATGGTAAATCTGAATTATATAAAGGTCCTATGGATAGGGAAGCACTGAACAGTCAATAGATCTGTTAAAACAACTTTTTTGTTTGTACCAGTAAAATAAAATTTGGGAATTGCTAAAATAAATAAAAGTACTGGTTTAATACTGCTGTGCCGTGATGTTAGCTGTAAGACAGTTACTCACCTTTCTTGCTGGTATAATCAATGTGAGGGGGCACAGTGCTCGTATAGTTACTTTATGCATAATGGCTTAAGAGAACTTTGTCAATGTAGGGTAGATAACCCATACTCTTATGCATATCAGTACACACAGCCATAAACAATTACTTTTAGCTAATATTTAACATTTGTAGCAGCTACTGAGCATATGCAGGGTCTCAGTGCTTGCGTGGAACTGGAAACACAGATCTGAGTATTCAGTTCCACTGCTAAAAATAAATAAATACAAATTACATAAGTTAATGAAAAATATTTTTTTTTTCAAAAAGTGTTTATACATAACTAAAAAGTATTATGTAAAAAAATAAAATTATCTGTATAAATATCAGTCACACCATTACAACCACTGACAAGTGAAGTGAATAACATTATCTCGTTACAATGGCTCCTGTCAAAGGGTGGGAAATATTAGGCAGCAAGCGAACAGTCAGTTCTTAAAGTGGATGTGTTGGAAGTAGGAAAAATGGGTAACAGTAAGGATCTGAGTGACTTTGACAGGGGCCAAATTGTGATGGCTAGATGACTGGGTCAGAGCATCTCCAAAACGGCAGGTGTGGGGTGTTCCTGGTATGCAGTGGTTAGTACCTACCAAAAGTGGGCCAATGAAGGACAACCAGTAAACTGGAGACAGGGTCATGGGCGCTCATGGTTGATTGATGCACGTCGGGAGCAGGCCCGGCTCTCCCATTAGGCAACCTTAGGCAGTTGCCTAGGGCGCCGGGACCTGCAGGGCGCAGCTGCCTAGATTTGAAAATCTAGTCAGCGGAGGGAAGTGGGAGAGAGGTGCAGCGGCGGCCGCTGTATTTTCAACTTCCGCCGCCACTTGCAATTAATTTCGATGCTCCCGGGCTGCCCGGCGCATCACTCACCTGATCACTGACGTCAGTGATCAGGTGACAGGTCTTTACCCGGCGGCGCCTGTGCTGTGCTGTTTTATCACACTGTTTGTAGTGACAGACAGTGTGAATAAAGTTCTTTCCCCCTCCCTTCCCCTCCCAGCATGCATCGCTCCGCCTCCTGTGTGAAGAAGGCGAGGAGCAGCCATAGGAAAGAAAGAAAAGAAGAGAAGTGAAGAAAAGAGAAGAGGTTTGAAGAGCCCCCTGCATCTACTGATGAGGCTTCAGGAGAAAAAAGAGCGAGGTAAATAAAATTTAATTATTTATTTATTTAGTGTTTTCGGCGGGGGCGGCGGGGCAGGGGTGGGGGGGCATTGAATTTTTGCCTAGGGTGCCTAGAACCCTAGCACCGGCCCTGGTCGGGAGGCAAGGGAAGCCCGTCTGGTCCAATCACACAGAAGAGCAACAGTAGCAGAAATTGCTGAAAAAGTGAATGCTGGCTGTGGTAGAAAGGTGACACAACCAGAATTATTATCGCACCAGTTCAGAGACTGCTGCTCTGTAGTGTAATGATTTTATAATATTATTAATTAACTGTCAAATTACTGAGATGCTACTTACTAAATTAGATTAGATATCAAGTCAGAGATAAAGAATTTGTTTAATGTAGTGCATTAGCAGTCTCGTAATAGTATTCTCTTGACTGATGATTGTAAATCCCAATTGATTTTAAAAATGAACTTATTACTTAACAAATTACTGTAATAAAAGTACATTTTTAAAATCATGACTTTACATGATAGAAAGGTGACAGAACACACAGTGCATCACAGCTTGCTGCATACGGGGCTGCGTAGCCGCAGAGCAGTCATAGTGCCCATGCTGACCCCTGTCCACCGCCGAAAGCACCTTTAATGGACACGTAAGTGCCAGTGCTGGACCATGGAACAATGGAAGAAGGTGGCCTGGTCTGATGTAACACACTTTCTATTACATCATGTGGACAGCCGGGTGCGTGTGCATCATTTACCTGAGGGAGAGATGACACCAGAATGCACTATTTAAAGAAGACAACCGGCAGAGGCAGTGTGATGCTCATGTCAATGTTCTTCTGGGAATCCTCGGGTCGCGGGATTCAGGTGGATATTACTGTGACACGTACCACCTACCTAAACATTGTTACAGACAAAGTACACCCCTTCATGGCAACGGAATTCCCTGATGGCAGTGGCCTCTTTCAGTAGGATAATGCGTCCTGCTCCTCTGCAATAATGATTGAGGAATGGTTTGTAGAACAAGACAAAGAGTTCAAGGTGTTGACTTGGCCTCTAAATTCCCCAGATCTCAATCTGATCGAGCATCTGTGGGATGTGCTGGGAAAATAAGTCTGAGCCACGGAGGCCCCACCTCGCTACTTACAGGACTGAAAGGTTCTCCTCCTACCGTCTTGGTGCCAGATACCAGATGACACCATCAGAGGTCTTATGGAGTCCATGCCTCGATGAGTCAGAGCTGTTTTGGTGGCACAAGGAGACCTACACAATATTAGGCAGCTGGTTTTAATGTTGTGACTGATCGGTGTATATATAATATTATATTTATCATCCGTCTCTCAAAGAAAATAATAATTATTTTATGGTGGCCAGAGATATAGCCCTTTTTATTTTAAAGAGACTTACGCTGAAAAAAAATCATTTAACAAGCATTCTACCCCTACAATTGTTAATGCTGCTAAAATGGACTACTTATTACAGTCTTTAGTTTGTGTTCTTGTTCTTGTTAAAAGAAAGATTAATGAATTTTTGGCTGGTGTAATAGGCTGCTCATTTGCTGGATATGATATGCTGGTCATTCCATCTGCTCGTTATTTAATTTAATTTTAAAGTAACTACATTTAAAGTGTGCTATATATGTGATAACATTCAGTATTATTAACCTGCATGTTCTGTATTTATATAGTTGGTAACAGCATTTCTAATTACCTTATATCTGGTATGACCATCATGTACACTCAGAAATGTATATTCAGGTACTCTAAATGTATCCTCCAAAGAGAGTTGGAACAAGACGATGTCCTTCTAACTACCAATCTACAAATTACAAATCCTTTCTTCTAATGTAAATGATTGTAGAAGTTTTGTCACAGGGATACAATGATAACTCGCAAATTAGTCATGAAATTTTCTTTACTTACTTTTTGAACTTTGACACACATTAAAATAAGCTGAAACAAAACCTTAAACCAAACGTAAAAAAAAGTCGTTGATTAATGATCAGTGTCAAATCCACCATTATAACGAACAAGGACTTTCAAGCAAATGCAAACCTGCCCTATAATTTTATATTCAAACTCACAATTACAATACTACTACTGATTATGCTTTATTTTCTATTCTGTAAAATATATTTACCTTCTATGGAAATATATATGAATAGTGTAACAGGATGGACCTCCTATGCCAATCTGTCTGTTGTTGTAGGGGACCAACTGAGCTTGCCTCGCCACTGTCCCCTTTTCTTTATCCCAAATGTGCCCTCGAACTGCAGTAGGAGGGACTTTTGCTGCTGCCACCACTAGGCTCCTTCACTGGCACCTAGGACCGCTTCCTTCTGGGTAACTCTCGCTGGTAGGATACCCCCTTGCTGGGTGCCTGGACTGGTACCCCTGACCTCTTGCCTTCAGATCAGGGTTGCTCTGGTTCCTCCTGGCCTATCACACTGGCCAGAGCTGCAGGTAGCGGGCAGAGCGTTGGTAGTGGAATGCTGGACAACAGATTAGATTGGGTCTAATCTGTAGGTTACAGGAATTACAGCAGCTAAGTAGGCGTCAAAGCAGGTTCCTTAAACAGTGATGTTAATTAGCTCAGGAAGCCCTAAAAAGGACTCACTAGTTTGAGGTACTAGTGATATCCAGATAGTACATATTGAATAATACTGATACATGGTATCAATATTATAAGTAGTATCAGTATCGATGGCTTGTAAAGGCAAGTTTGTCTTTACAAGCCATGGCTGCTTTATATCTACCCTGCAAAGTCGCCAATTTCCGGCGACTAGCAGAAATCGACGTTTCATATCTTTACCCCCTGGAATGGTTCAGTAACGTGAATGTGAACTGGACTTCATGCAGTGACTTTTTCTAGTGATCAGATCTCAATTAGATAAAGCTCCTGTTGGATGGTTCCATGATCTCACCACCATGAGTTTTCATGATGGACCTCTATCATTGATGAGTGTGAAATAGGCAGGACTCATTAAATCAGGTGCTATTTCAATCCTGCAATGCCCAGAGATATGTGTTCCTTTGCCTAATGCAATAGCACCTTCTTGTTTTTCACTGTCAGTAGTGTAACTCAGTGCGGTCAATCCATCCAATAAGCCTCTTCCATCATTAGTTCATTACTTCAATATTCATTTTTGTATGTTTGCTATGTGGAAGTTGATGTATTCTCAATACTCCCTATTGTGTGAAAACCCTGTCAGTGTTGGTGTTCCTGATACACTCATATTGGCAGATGTGATTCCCATTGGCATGCCATGTCATTACATCTATTGTGTTGCCTTTTCCAGCTTTGAATTGAACACACCCAACTTGGTTGGTATAGTACCTGCCTATCATCTTTTAAAAACATTGTCTGCACAAGCAAAACTGCCACTGATTAGAGACCATTAAGTGAGAAGGGAAAATGTACATACTAATCTGACCACTCTGAAAATATACAGTGCATGTACTATAGCAACTGAAAGAACATCTGGCGTGTGCTTTACTTTGCGAATGTGGTTACAAGACAGGGGGAAAAGGAGGGGATAAGAGTAATGTATTATATGAGAATATAGGAAGCCATGGGAGACTGGATGACATCACTGGTAGCGATGCAACCGGTTACTCTGAAGACCTTTGTTTTTGTTTTAGTGTGTCCCACTAGTGGCTTAATCTGCATTGGTTTCCCTCTTATTACATACAGTATAAACTCTTCACAGTATATCTGTAGGAAGGTTTTTTTAGGCAACTGAGATATTTCAGTTTTAATAAATAGCCTGGTTAGCTGTTCATTACATATATTAGGTACAATACCCTGTAGTTAATATAGGGATACGTCATTTAGGATAATGAAGCATTGTTCCCCATTATATAAATATTGCCGTCTTGTGTGGTGTTTCAATTGGAGACGCTATTAGGGAGATGTAGAACGTGGTGCACACTGGGTTAGTATCCTAAGGTGGATTAACTGGGCCTGATGCACACTGGGACAGTATCCTTAGTGGGTACACTGGGCCTGATGCACACTGGGTTAGTATGCTTAGTGGGTACACTGTGCCTCATGCACACCGGGTTAGTATCCTTAGTGGGTACACTGGGCCTGGTGCACTCTGGGTTAGTATCCTTAGTGAGTACACTGGGCCTGATGCACTCTGGGTTAATATCCTTAGTGGGTACACTGGGCCTGATGCACACTGGGTTAGTATCCTTAGTGGGTACACTGGGCCTGATGCACTCTGGGTTAGTATCCTTAGTGGGTACACTGGGCCTGATGCACACTGGGTTAGTATCCTTAGTGAGTACACTGGGCCTGATGCACACTGGGACAGTATCCTTAGTGAGTACACTGGGCCTGATGCACACTGGGTTAGTATCCTTAGTGAGTACACTGGGCCTGATGCACTCTGGGTTAGTATCCTTAGTGGGTACACTGGGCCTGATGCACACTGGGTTAGTATCCTTAGTGAGTACACTGGGCCTGATGCACACTGGGACAGTATCCTTAGTGAGTACACTGGGCCTGATGCACACTGGGTTAGTATCCTTAGTGGGTACACTGGGCCTGATGCACACTGGGACAGTGTCCTTAGTGGGTACACTGGGCCTGATGCACACTGGGACAGTATCCTTAGTGGGTACACTGTGCCTCATGCACACTGGGTTAGTATGCTTAGTGGGTACACTGTGCCTCATTCACACTGGGTTAGTATCCTTAGTGAGTACACTGGGCCTGGTGCACTCTGGGTTAGTATCCTTAGTGGGTACACTGGGCCTGATGCACACTGGGTTAGTATCCTTAATGGATTTATTGGGCCTGATGCACACTGGGACAGTATCCTTAGTGGGTACACTGGGCCTGATGCACACTGGGTTAGTATGATTAGTGGGTACACTGTGCCTCATGCACACTGGGTTAGTATGCTTAGTGGGTACACTGTGCCTCATGCACACTGGGTCAGTATCCTTAGTGGGTACACTGTGCCTCATGCACACTGGGACAGTATCCTTAGTGGGTACACTGGGACTGATGCACACTGGGTTAGTATCCTTAGTGGGTACACTGTGCCTCATGCACACTGGGTCAGTATCCTTAGTGGGTACACTGGGACTGATGCACACTGGGTTAGTATCCTTAGTGGGTACACTGTGCCTCATGCACACTGGGTCAGTATCCTTAGTGGGTACACTGGGACTGATGCACACTGGGTCAGTATCCTTAGTGGGTACAATGTGCCTCATGCACACTGGGTCAGTATCCTTAGTGGGTACACTGGGACTGATGAACACTGGGTCAGTATCCTTAGTGGGTACACTGGGACTGATGCACACTGGGTTAGTATCCTTAGTGGGTACAATGTGCCTCATGCACACTGGGTCAGTATCCTTAGTGGGTACACTGGGACTGATGCACACTGGGTTAGTATCCTTAGTGGGTACACTGAGCCTGATGCACACTGATTTAGTATCCTTAGTGGGTTGTTACTTCTTTGTCGGTCATTGATATTTATATATAATGTGCACAAAATTATTTATTTTTATTATATCCAAATCGTCCTATTTCATTTATATATTAATGTGCATTTAAGGTATGTTACTTTACCAATGCTTATAAAATGTGACTCTGGTTCTCAGATGTACCAGAAATACAGTAATTAAATGCAGATACAAGTAATTAAATATAGCAGGTCAATTTCTGTCTCCTCTTCAGAAAATGAAGTATGGAAGGAAAAATTGCATCTTGTCTGATTTTGCAAACAGCATATGCTTATCTGAAGAAAATCTATCATATACCATTCTATAAAACTTTGTGAATGTTACTAAATAATGTTTCAGGAACAAGCTGTATTTAAGAATATATTATTTTAATAATACATTTAATTATTTATTATTTTGCAGTCATGTTTTTTTTTTAGTTTTCAGAATCCATAAATATTTTTCATGCGATTAAAAGGTAAAAATATAATTTACCAACAATTACCTTAAAAATAAATTAAATTTTAAAAAATAAGTTAATTAAACGATCAACAGCTTACAAAATATTTTTGCTACATGTTACTATGTGTCAATCAATACACAGTCACAATATATTAGTAATAATAACAATAATAATCTTGTCTCAAAAATGAGAAGCTTACTTTCCGTACATCATGAACTCGGATAAACTTCTTCCAAATTAAAATGATTGACGTGTCGTACAATAAAATCTGAGATTAGCCCAGGCCATGTTTTCCAAACCATTTTCTCATTGTTTACCGATTCATGTAAATATTTTCTTACCAAGTATCCCTAATGTTTGAAAGTTTATCCCATGTAACCCCTTATTTTGGTGTTCCATTACAAGCTCCTCCAATTTTTGAATTTTTTCTGTTCTTTAGCAATCTGGTAAACTGTTATTATGTTAGGGCAGCACGGTGGCTTAATGGTTAGCACTTCTGCCTCACAGTACTGTGGTCATGAGTTCGATTCCCGAACATGGCTGTGTGGAGCTTGAATGTTCTCCAAAATGCTATGCAATATGCTATGTGGACTAAGCGCAGTCAGAAGGGGGCCAGAGAAGCAAAACAAGGGGCACTTTTTGGAGGATCCTCAGAATGGTAGACAGGGTGGCTGATATTTCTGTGGACATAGTAAGTGTCATGGTGGGAAATTTGTGTGTGTTGTGGGTATTATCTGTGGTGGAGGCATGTTAGGAGGGCACTGCCTCAAATATGGCACTAGCCCCAGTAGACTTTAGCCATGCCAGTGACTCTTTCTGAGGCAAGCCTCGGGATAAATGTACCATAGATAAATAAACCATAGATGGGCAAAAGGTGGCCCTCTGAGCCTTTCCCTGAGGCCCCAGTTCTTTCTTGCTTTCTTTACTGATTTCTTTATTATAGCTTCTAAGACTTGTTAAATTGCCTGCTGATATATTATATCTCTTTATTTGATTAAATGTATTATTTTAACTTATTACTGAGTTTAAGGTTAACATACGTTCCTTTTGAAGGCTAGATGGCCGCCCTTGCACCCTCTGAAATGAATCTAGTTGCTCTTATTTAAACAAATTGAATTCAAAATTATGATGCATACTAGAAAGTTGTGGATAATTTGAACACACAGTTGTATAGAAATGTTAAACCACAATACAACATACAGTATCTAAAGAAGTAACTATTAAAAAGTCAATAAATAAGAAAAAGATGACTTCAGCCAATCAAATGAGGTTTAGAAGCTGACACGTCTCTTACCTACTGTTGAACTTTTCTGGGTGTTTCTCCCGCATCATATGAAATCGGTGAGCAATGGAGGCATCCTATGAGGAAAGGAAAAATAATTTCAGCTCTAAATCGTTACTCGTTTCAGAAAAATATATTATAATTATATGTAGAAATGTGTCAAATACACATCTGCTAGCTTGATTTTTGGTTGCTTTCTCATTAAGCATGGGGAGCACCCATGATTGTTTTCCATAGCATAACTCCAAAAATTTTGAAGACCAACAAAAGGATTTCAGAAAACTGGAAAAACACTGCTGCTTACAGTTTTAAATTAGATATGAGAGGAATGTTCAAAATTGCTCCACAAAATATTTGTTCTTGTCCCCTCACCCTTTCTTCCCTCTCTGTGTCCCCTGTCAGTCTCCCCCTAGCCTATAGATTGTAAGCTCCATTGAGCAGGTTCCTCTTTCCTCATGTCCTCTTCCTCCTGTTTACCTTTGCCCCCTGCCCCTCCTCTTTTCTCCTCTTCATCACTTGACCCCTGCCGCTGTCTCTCCACTTCTCCCTTACCTCTGCATCTCCATCTTTGTTCTGACCCTGTTAGTGACACCCACACTAGTGGATACAGGTTTATTCTCCTATCCTCTCCCCTCCTCTCTCCATCACCACTCTCTGTGCACTGGCAGTCACTTTAACCTCTTTGCCTGTGCACCTACTCTCTGCTGAGTTTGACATTTTGTGCCTTTGCACCTTTTTTGTACTTTCTGTACTTATTGCACTTTGTCACTGTTCTGCTTGTATGTCGTGCAGGGCCGCCATCAGGGGGGTACGGGGGGTACTGTTGTACCGGGCCCGGGCTCACCAGGGGGCCCGGTACAACAGCGCAACATATACTTACCTGGGGGCCCGCCGCTGGTCTCCGCTACTCTGTCTTCAGCCTGGCTGTCACCGTGACAGCCAGGCACCAGGATGCGATTGCAGGGGTGGAGGAATCATTCCCCCTGCGATCATGTGATCTGTCACAGGCAGAGCACATGATCGCAGGGGGAATGAATCCTCCACCCCTGCGATCGCATCCTGGTGTCACGGTGACAGCCAGGCTGAAGACAGAGTAGTGGAGACCAGCGGTGGGCCCCCAGGTAAGTATATGTTGCTGTTGCTCATCAGGGGGGGGCGCTCATCGGGGGCCCGGGGGACATGGGGGGCCCGTACTGGGCATGATTATTTCTGAAGGTGGCCCTGATGCCGTGTACTGTCACCCTGTACTGTTACCCTGTCCCAGGATCTATGTACAGTACTGCGGACCCTTTGTGGTGCCTCATAAATAAATAATAGTAATAATAATAATAATAATAATAATAATAGGTGCATTCTAAGTTCTATCATTGCATGAATTGTATTCTTATACTGATATGTCTATCTACATTTGTACATGGTTAGTGTATGTTATACATGGATTCAAAAACATTGCACTAAATCATGCATTTTGCAATGGGACAACTATCAATGTCCGCTAGTGAAGTGAAAGACTTTTACTCAAGACAAATAGCTTGAAAATATTAATCCAAAAGCATCAGCATCAATTGAAACTAAAAATCCATATCGCTATTCCCTACGCAGTAATATCTTCCCAGACAAAGGAAGTTTTTCATTCATACATTATTTGTTATTAATACTCTGTCTCCGAAACAGGAAGCATTTTGCGCTAGAGATTTGTGAGCAAATTGCATAGATTATTAAGGACAAGTACAATATGGCTTATTCACTCTGCTGTAGAAATGACAATATTATTTTGATATTAATCTTAACTTGTATAATGTCATATATCTACAAAGCACTGGTAGGGGTTAGACTTAAAGTGGAATTATACATTAAAACATGATAATATATGTAGTGTAGAGGTAGGAGAAGAGTCTTAATGTTACTGTCATACATGCTAGAAGTTGCTCAATGCAAACTGTTGTATTTCTGTGACAGTCCATCCACATTTAAAGTTATCGGCAGTCACATGGCATCTTTGCAAAATTTTGAGGAAAGATCCCGCTATGCCAGTTGACACTCCACGGACCCCACCCCACACATGCTGGATATAACCCTAAAGGAAAGCTGAGGCATTTTTAAGCACTCAAATGTCTAAAACAACACTCCCCAGATCTCGGGAAGCATCTTTACCAGTTCTTCCTCCACTATACCCACTTGTTGCATGTGCCCCGTCCTCCTACTCACATGACTTTTCTTTAATTCTTAATCTTAAAGTAGGGCTACCCAAATTCATTCCTCAGGGAGCCCTAATAGTTCATGTTTTCCAGGTAACAATAAATATTAATATAATAAAAATAAATATAAATATATTGAAATAATTATACCATCTGTGAAACTGTTACAATGTGTCAGCTAGTAATGAATACACTGCTGCTCCAGAAACGAGATTTCAAAAACATGCACTGTTAGGGCTCCCTGTGGCCTAGATTTAGCAAACCCTACCTTAAGTCTTTTCCATTTTTCTGTACCTCCCATCCTGTACCTACACTGTCCCTTCCTCCTTTCCATCACCTATCCCCTGTACCTACATTGGCCCTTCCTCCTTTCCATCACCTATCCCCTGTACCTACACTGGCCCTTCCTCCTTCCCATCACCTATCCCCTGTACCAACATTGGCCCATCCTCCATCCTATCACCTATCCTCTGTACCTACATTGGCCCTTCCTCCTTCCCATCACCTATCCCCTGTATCTACTTTGGCCCCTACTCCTTCCCATCACCTATCCCCTGTACCTACATTGGCCCATCCTCCATCCTATCACCTATCCCCTATACCTACATTGGCCCTTCCTCCTTCCCATCACCTATCCCCTGTACCTACATTGGCCCTTCCTCCTTCCCATCACCTATCCCCTGTATCTACTTTGGCCCCTACTCCTTCCCATCACCTATCCCCTGTACCTACATTGGCCCATCCTCCATCCTATCACCTATCCCCTATACCTACATTGGCCCTTCCTCCTTCCCATCACCTATCCTCTGTACCTACATTGACCCTTCCTCCTTCCCATCACCTATCCCCGTACCTACATTGGCCCTTCCTCCTTCCCATTACCTATCCCCATACCTACATTGGCCCCTCCTCCTTCCCATCACCTATCCCCTGTACCTACATTGGCCCTTCCTCCTTCCCATCACCTATCCCCTGTATCTACTTTGGCCCCTACTCCTTCCCATCACCTATCCCCTGTACCTACATTGGCCCATCCTCCATCCTATCACCTATCCCCTATACCTACATTGGCCCTTCCTCCTTCCCATCACCTATCCCCTGTACCTACATTGGCCCTTCCTCCTTCCCATCACCTATCCCCTGTATCTACTTTGGCCCCTACTCCTTCCCATCACCTATCCCCTGTACCTACATTGGCCCATCCTCCATCCTATCACCTATCCCCTATACCTACATTGGCCCTTCCTCCTTCCCATCACCTATCCTCTGTACCTACATTGACCCTTCCTCCTTCCCATCACCTATCCCCGTACCTACATTGGCCCTTCCTCCTTCCCATTACCTATCCCCATACCTACATTGGCCCCTCCTCCTTCCCATCACCTATCCCCTGTACCTACATTGGCCCCTCCTCCTTCCCATCACCAATCCCCTGTACCTACATTGGCCCCTCCACCTTCCCATCACCCATCCCCTGTACCTACATTGGCCCTTCCTCCTTCCCATCACCTATCCCCTGTACCTACATTGGCCCTTCCTCTTTCCCATCACCAATCCCCTGTTCCTACCATGGCCTCTCATCCTTCCCGTCAACTATCCGCCAGTACCTACATTGGCCCCTCCTTCTTCCCATCACATATCCCCTGTACCTACATTGGCCCCTCCTCCTTCCCAACATCTATCTTGTTTTTTCCTGCCTGCTCCCCTGATCTACAGTTGCTAGTTTATTTCTAAAACCAATGACAACTCAGCTAACACTTTTGTCAATTCCCAAATCATACATCTATGACTACTACAGTGAAAACGGTGTCGTGCCCTTAGAATTGGACCAGCTGGCGTGGCAATGCCGCCTTTCAAAAGATAATGAAGCCCAACAGCTGCCAGCTCAATCAGCTGGATTTTAGATCAGCACTGAATACATGTTACCTACTAACTATCTTCTTCACAAAGTCCATTATAATGAGTTCTAGCTGCCTAGAAGTGAAGAAATGTATCGTTAGGATAACAACATCAACAATGTGTAATAAAGAAATGGAAACATCTGTGCGTTTCTTTTTAAGATTGTATATTCAACATGAATACATATTTTGCAAAAGATGCTGACATGATAAATAATTAAATATACAGATTTCCCCAATAACAGCTATAAGAAAAGAGGAGCAAGAAAAAAAATTGACAGGGAGCGCCATTTACAGGAGAATGTGATGACGCAGCGCGATTGCTGCTTCTTGTTATGTAATCTAAAACACCTGTTTTCACCCATTGGCTTTTACGTGTACACCCATCGGTTAGCACTAAATGCCGACAAATGCTACTCTGGGTGGATCATCGCAGTCTTTGCTGAATGCGGACTAGCTGCAGTATAGTGCTTAATTGTGCAGCCAAATTATAAAAACAAGGGGCCTGATTCATTAAGGATCTTAACTTGAGAAACTTCTTATTTCAGTCTCCTGGACAAAACCATGTTACAATACAAGGGGTGCAAATTAGTGTTATGTTTTGCACATAAGTTAAATACTGACTGTTTTTCATGTAGCACACAAATATCAACTTTAAATTTCAGCGTACAAATAAGCTATCAAGTGTTTGTGTGCTACATGAAAAAACAGTCAGTATTTAACTTATGTGCAAAACAGAACACTAATTTGCACCCCTTGTATTGTAACATGGTTTTTTCCAGGAGACTGAAATAAGAAGTTTCTCAAGTTAAGATCCTTAACGAATCAGGCCCAAGGTTTTGGTTAACAGGATGAGATATTCTAGTAACTTATAGTGAAAGCTGTTTGTTTCTGGCTTAGTAGATGTGCAAGCCAACTTGATTTTCTGCACGTCCTAAGTTGTGGTGGCATTTGGGTTCCAGACATTACTATAGTCGGGAGTCACGCTTATAGGAAAGAGCATGTATATGTGCACTTAAACTAATGTAATACAACATTAAAAAGCACAAATGTCACACTAGAAATAATGACAATTTCTATGTACGCTTACTCCCATGAGCTAATTAACACAAAGCTCCCAAGAAAAGTATTAAGGAAACATTGTAGAAAAGATAAAATTAGTTGAGTGGTCAAAAAGGGATAATTCTTAGGCAGGATTTTGAAATTACAAAATTGACTCTTTTCTTTCAACTTTTTTTCAAATTGTTGTATATGGTGCAGCAATCCCTCAAATTGCTTGTAGTGATGCACTCACAGAAGTGTTTTGGATTTGTAAATGACACCTTGGAAGTTACAATAAAGGTAATAGGGTATAGTTACTAAACTGCGGGTTTGAAAAAGTGGAGATGTTGCTTATAGCAACCAATCAGAATCTAGTTATCATTTATTTAGTACATTCTACAATATGACAGCTAGAATCTGATTGGTTACTATAGGCAACATCTCCACTTATTCAAACCCGCAGTTTAGTAAATATACCCCAATGTTGTACAGCAGGTCTAGTGATGCAACTATTTAATTACAGACACGCATGAGTTATACTTGCCCTATGGCACACTAGAACCGATCTGTATCTTACTGGGTTGAGCCACATAACTTGCATAATATATGTGTGTCATTAATTCAATACATGAGTGGGCTACCCTGTGTAGAATTAACCAATAATTAGACTATGGGCACACGGCCGTGTCGCTCCTCCGTTCTGGTTTTTGATAAGAGTGGATTCTAGCGGAGAGATCTTTGATCTTCATAGGCTAACAAGATGAGGATGGATACGGACACTTTAAAGAAGTGGATGTTGAGCAGGGATGGAAAAAAGTAGACCATATACATGTCATTCTGTTACTCTATACCGATCTCCTCCTCTGCTCTCCTTACATGAACGGAAAAAAATAGCCATGCCACGGTTTTGGAAACACGCCTGACGGATCTATAGAGCAGCTTAGCTGGATATATGTTGCATGGAACTATTGTGTTTTCTTAAAAATCTATGTAAAGTCACCATATATTTGAACAGATGAAGCAATGAAGCAATGATCCCTACTGTGCACTGAGTTAGTGCTGCATTCACAGATACGTTCATGCATGGGATTGTACAGGAAATGCAACTACCGACGATTATTTTATTGAATTAGGATGGTGAAAGATGGAGAAAGGAATGACGGAGGATGATCGAAAATT
This sequence comes from Mixophyes fleayi, assembly GCF_038048845.1. Taxonomy (NCBI): domain Eukaryota; kingdom Metazoa; phylum Chordata; class Amphibia; order Anura; family Limnodynastidae; genus Mixophyes; species Mixophyes fleayi. The sequence goes on from NC_134406.1 coordinate 266,935,800, forward strand.
ATATTTATACCACACACAAGTGAGGCTAAAATATTTAAATAATACCTGTGAGCACTGATGTCATCACTTAATTGTTCTATAGCAAAACTTGTTTATTATAATGAATAATTAACCCTTAATGCAAATTATTATGGATATTAGAAGTCATCTTGGGTTTACATGACCGGTCTAGAGGTGCCACGCCTAATGCTTTATTTCTTTAAAAAGTCACAGAACTCGTCTGAACGTCTAATATCTTTATAATCTACAGTGGTGGATACATTATATCATATCATAACATTCACCTGCTATATAAACAATGGCAGAGGTAGTAGAACAAAGGTCATTTTTAGGTATGTGACATATTTGAGTGTCTAGGAAACTCCTTGCCACACCATGTTTCCCTGAAACGGTTTCCCTAGTGCTTGACATACAGGTGTGTCAAGAGACAACCATGTCAGCGACTGCACAGTTCCAGAAAGTAAAAGCAAGAAACACACAGTGCTTACTGCAGTCACTTCATCCCACTAGTGCCAAGTACAAACGGCCCTGGTAAGGCATCACACTCAGTAAGGTGGAACTGAGGGTTAATATTAAATCAATCAATACATACAAGTCATCTGTCTGTCCAGAATATGAAGTAACTTCAACAATAAAACATGTCTGGATTTTAACAGTAGATAGGAAAATGGAAATAGTAGTTGGGCCAGTTGGCTCCTTTCTACTGTCATAGTCTATGTTTCTTTGCTGACCTTTCCACTGAGGCACAAATGTATTTTACTTTATGTAGCAAAAATAGCAATGACTACAGACTAATGCATAAGTGTATAATTTTGCTGCAGCCATTAACTGTAGTTTAGTAGGCAATTTGTTTCTTCTGAGTTTATGATATTAACTTTTTTTGCAATAGTAGTATGGCCTTTAAATGTTAAATGAAAGAAATTCTACTTTCTATTGATTTCAGGAGAAGAAAAGGATGATACCGCAGGCACAGAGAAGAGACAGTACTGAGTATCAGACATTTATATACTTTATTTCCACTATGGAAATATAGGTGGCAATGAAGTGACAAGTCACTGTTATTAACTACTTAAAATATATTTGACATTATTATTATTATTATTATTATTATTATTATTATTGTATTATATTATAATTATTATTATTAATCCTTATATATAGGGCAACACATGAGATCCCTAGCGCCATACAGAGGGCAAACCACAAGACCGTACATGGCATAACAGTACAATACAGCAAACTAATAACACTACAACTCACAGCACCACTACCGATAGCCTGGAAAACAAGTTATAGGTAACAAAAACAAGAGGGCTAGAGCTTACAATCTAAAGGGAAACGGGCAGGCAAATGACTGATACATGAAGTGAGCCAATGTAAGGGGATCTGAGGACAAGAACCAAGATTAGGGGAGATGGAGGATGATAGAGGGTGAGTTATGCTACAGGGTGAGATGGATAAGTGAAGGACTGGTCGGCTTTTCTAACCAGATGGATTTTTAATTACCGCTATGTTGACACAACATAAACACAACTTTTGATTATTTGCTTTCACTTTCCTGGCATGTACAGTACATATATTTAATAAGTAACTTTATTTTCCATGATCAGCCTTTTATTTTGCTAGGTAAGTCCCAGGTAGTACGAGCTGTAGCATGAGAGGGCATTGGAGAGAGAGAGAGAGGGGGCAACAATGCAGATAATTCGGGACCCCCCCAGCCCCAACCCGCCACTCTTCCAGTGTATCACTGATATGGAAGAACAACAGTGGACATCCTCATAGATAAGACGCCGCTGGCTGCTTCTCTTCCATGTCAACGGCTGCTGCTCTATGGAGACATTAAAAACACTGGCTGAGTGACATGACCTAGCGATTGCCTAGGTTCACCTAACAGTAGCCCTGACCCTGCTCTATAACTATACCAGGAGCGCTGGTACACTATAGCTTGCCTTTTAGAATAATCTGTTTGTCTCTTTGCCTATTATTTCTTGCCATAGTCATTGTCTGGCTTTTGTCTTCTGTGACCTATGCTTTTTTTAACAACATGTTTTCCCTCTGTGCTATTCTGTTGCTGTCTTTGTTATGTTTCAGTTGTAGTTACTTTGGCAGTACTCCTGTTTCTTTCCTGGTAGCCTTGTTTTCACTAGTGGAGTTCCAGGTCAAATAAGACCTGGTGGCATCTGAGTACCGGATGTCTTATGTATCGCTAAAGCCTTGAATATATATGCAGACGACTTACCTTTATCCCCTCAATCAAACAGTGTGATTCCTTTTGTCATGCTCGAACTAGTGTAACAACATAAACCTGCCACCTCCACACTGAAGTCATTACCAGGCTTCTACATCCTTACTAAAAAAAACACTGGCTTTACCCTGTAATTGGGCCAGAATAGAGCAAAGAGCGAAGCTTGTAGTGGTGTTTATATATATATATATATATATATATATATATACAAGTTAACCCTTGCATGATACTCATGCATTCTAGTCAGGTTTTAAAAAGGTTCTTGTCATGCATTTGGGCCTAGCCCAGGCCTCCTCAGGGGAAGAGCGTTACTTCCTGACGCAAGCGCCCTTTTTAATGTGTGTTCTTGAGGTAAAATTACCTCACGAAAATGAGTTTGAGCCCTCAACTGGTAAATTTAGCCTTTACTACCCCTCCCACGGGGGGAAGGGGGATGATGGAAGTAAACTGACTTGACTATTCTAATTTTTTTGTCAAATAATGTCAGTATACCAAATTTCAGTTCAATTGGATGAGCCCTTTCTGAGAAAATAGTTTTTTCCACACACACACACACACACACACACACTAACACACGCCGCTAGGCTTTTACTTTTATATATTAGACAAGTTAACCCGTGCATGATACTCATGCATTCTAGTCAAATCAAGCTACTTAAGGTGTTAAAAAGGTTCTTGTCATGCATTTGGGGCTAGGCCAGGCCTCCTCAGGGTAAGAGCATTACTTCGAGACATAAGCGCCCTTTTTTAACGTGGTTTTGTCCACATGTCACCACCTCATCATTCTTCTCCATCACCTCATCCTTCATCTTCATCACCACATCCTTAATCTCCATCGTCTTACTGTTCTAAAACCTCTCGATACACAACGTTTCTGCTAAACACCTTATCACTGTGCTCAATCAGTCTTCCTTGAAGGGCAGTATTCATAACCTGCACTTTCAAATCACTGCTTCTCCGTACTCGTGAAAATGCGACATACAATAGTCCATGACCAAAGACAGGCTCTGGTAAATAAATACCCACACGGTCAAGTGTTTGACCCTGTGACTTGTTAATGGTCATAGCAAATGCCGCCTTCAAAGGGAACTGCCGCCATCTTAGCTTAAACGGCAGTCCTGTTTCGGATGGACATAAGTCAATCCGAGGTATCATCACCTTCTCTCCTTCAGCAGAGCCAGTCAAAACTTCTGCTTGTATCACATTCGTTTTCAGTGCTGTCACTACTAATCGAGTGACATTGCACAGTCCTCCCTTAACATTCAGATTTCTCAATAGCATAATAATGCTTCCAACTTTCAATCCTAATCTGTGCCTTGGCATTCCGGAAGGAGTCAAGAGTTTGAGCCCTCAACTCGTAAATTTAGCCTTTACTACACCTCCCACGGGGTAAAAGGGGAATGATGGAAGTTAACTGACTTCACTATTCTAATTTTTTTGTCAAATAATGTCAGTATAGGTTAATTGGATGAGCCCTTTCTGAGAAAATAGATTTTTCCACACACACACACACACTAACACACGCCGCTAGGCTTATATATATTAGATAATGCTAAGAATTTAGTAGGTCAGTGTATAACTCTGCAAAGCAGGTGGAGCTGCAGCTTGTTTTTTTTTTCCCACACACAGACTAACACACGCCGCTAGGCTTTTATATTATAGATATATATATCTATAATATAAATGCCTAGTGGCGTGTGTTAGTCTGTGTGTGTGTGTGTGTGTGTGTGTGTGTAAAAAATAAAACCAAGCTGCAGCGCCACCTGCTGGGCGGAGTTATACACTGACCTACTAAATTCTTAGTGTGTGTGGAAAAAAAAAATCAGAAAGGGCTGAAATTTGGTATACTAAGATGTTTTTAATTTGTTAATTTAATTTGTTAATTGTTAAAAGTGTTTATAAAGATTTAAAAAATATATATATATATATATTTCTTGAAGGAGAAGAGACAGTTGGGAGTGGTTGGTGGTTGCCGGGGGTGACAGTGGGGAGTGGTTGGTGGTTGCCGGGGGTGACATAGTGAGAGGAGTGTGATACTCAGGACCGCTGAGAGAGATCCCTGTGTCTGGATAGACATCTGGATAGATGTGGCGATGAAACCTTTTTAACACCTTAAGTAGCTTGATTTGACTAGAATGCATGAGTATCATGCACGGGTTAACTTGTATATATATATATATATATATATATATATATATATATATATATATATTGTGGCAAAGACGGATATTTGCCACAGTTTCCTGTAAGGGAACATGTAGGAACACAGTTAGTCTGCAGCAGCAGGCTGCATGCAGGGTTAAAGGTTCCCTAGGTTCCTCTTTGAGCACACACACACACACACACACAGGTGCTCCACAAGGATGTGATTAGTTTGCTGTGATTTGTTTGTAGTGCTTCGGGTGGAGGATAAAGACACTGTCTGAATATGTGGGTGGGACCACCGATGCCAGTAAGTGGCCGGCAAGTAGACAGGGAAGTAATGCCTAGCCAGATGTAGGTGGTGGGGATTTTTGTGTACTGTTACTGGATATGATTGCTGTAGACAGGGAAGTAATGCCTAGCCAGATGTAGCATCAGGCTGCAGTGATGACAGGACAGTTACTGGCTGTATTTTGTCTGACAGAAAATACAGCCAGTAACTGTCCTGTTATCACTGCAGCCTGATGCCAGCGCTGGTCGTGTATCCAGTCATGTGATTTGCTTCTGGTCAGCTGTGAGACATCTATATAGACAAGCTGAAAAGTTTTGATATCTGGTACGCATATATCTGCACAAGTGTGTCCTGGGTGTTTCACATACATTATATGGAAATACTGCGAGTTCAGTCATTATAATTGTGTCTTGAGAATAATCTGCCACTCTGTATCTGGTACGCTTACACCCTCATTATTTCTATTGGGTGATGCACTACAGTTTTCGTTTTCTGGTTTCCTCTTCACTGGTGTTTTTGGTCCTATTGTGGATTTGTGTGTGATTCCAATATTATATCAACATACTACACTATTGTTCGCCTCCTCCTCCATTTCTTTTTTAGGTTATTTCCATGCTACACCGCTTGGTAAAGAGGATTGGCAGCCACCTGCACATGGGGAGTGCTCATTAAGAAGAACATAGACTTTGTATTGGACTATTGGTGAATTGCTACGAGCGCCATTTTTTGTATCATGTATTTTGCAATATATGTATGTATATATATATATATATATATATATATATATATATATATATATATTATCCAAAGGTTTCATCTATTTCTTGCATACAACTAGTCGATCTGTAAATAATACTGTACGTCTTGCACAATCAATATATAGGAAAAAGGATCAAAGGTGTAGATACTGACTGGACACTAACTGAGATGGCAATAAATATAAGTGAGCAAATAAGATACACATGTGTTTCGGTGATGGTCACAATTGACAAGCAGCAATGGAGGTGAAATAGTTAATGGAGTCCTCTGAAATCCACTAATGCGCAGTAAGTGTCCGAGAACTGGAGAGCTCATCGTAGACAGAGAACTGAATGACATACACGGTAACAGAGATGCTATTAATGATTTTCTATTAATGTTTAATAATGCAAAGTGATTAAGACACTATCTACATTTTATTATCCTATATTCCAACACTGACTGAATGGGTCGAATCCCTTATCTGTGCTATATTTCATTACGAACAAATGTAAAACTTACATTTTCTCATTTATATTAGATATGATAATAATTACACAAGATTACAGTACATTTCCTTCAATGTGCTTCTTCTCTTTCAATACTTATCATGCCAACTACGTCTTATAATTCTTTTATCTTAAATTACATTGCAATATATTACAGCTGCGGAATGGTCTAAATTGGTCTACAGAAGACTATAAACTATAGCTCAACAGACCGTCTATGTGTGGTTTTATATATGTATATATATATATATATATATATATATATATATATATACATTATTATTATTATTATTATTATTATTATTATTATCATTTATTTGTTAGGCACCACAAGATTTCTGCAGCGCCGCAAACAGTACAAACAGTAGACTATACAGGGTGAAACAGTACAGAACAATAAACAAAAATACCAATACTTCAGAAACTCCAGGCTGGCTTATGCAATAAGCACAGAGCAGAAGAACAGGTATGGAGACATGAGAGAAGAGGGCCCTGCTCATGTGAGCTTACATCCTATGGGAGGGTAGACAGAACAGGCACAAGGGGAGTCAGAAGAGACAAGGGGGAAAGAAGGAAGAGCGAGTGGAGGAGGTGAGGTGGTTAAGTAGATGGTTGGTAGGCTTTGCGGAAGGGGTGGGTATTCAGCGCACGTTTGAAGGAGCACAGAGTAGGAGAGAGACGGATTGAGCGAGAGAGGTCATTCCAGTGAAGGGGGGCTGCATGGGAAAAATCCTGGATTCTGGAGTGGGAAGAGGTGATGAGAGTGGAGGAGAGGCGGCGATCATTGGCTGCGCGCAGGGAGCGGGCAGGAGTGTGAATGGTGAGGAGGTTAGAGATTATTATTATTATTATTAATTTTTATTTATAGGGTGCCACAAAGTATCCGTTGCGCCGTACAAGGACAAACAATGGCACAGTACAAGATGAAACAGCACAGTACAAGTAACAGTAAGCACTATAACTCTGGGGGCTCAGGCACAGCATTAAAGAGAGGGAGGGAGGGGAAAAGTGAGTATAGGTAGGTAACTATGGCCCAAGAGGGTGGGCACGGATGACAGGTTGAGAGTCACTGAGGGGAGCGGAGAGAAGCGAGAGGAGACAGAGGGCAGAGGGACTGAGAGGAGGTGAGCTGAGTAGCTGGAGAGCTCAGTTAAAAGTGATGGAAACAGGAGGTAGGAGAGCCCAGCTCAAAGGAGCGAACAATCTAAAGGGAGGGGAAGACAGACGGACACATGGATAAGACGGAGAGACGGAGAGACGGGATAAACGGAGATGGAGTCGAGGAAGGGGGAGAAGGGAAGAAGGGATGAGAAAGAGAGGTAGCCAACCGGTGGGAGATGTAGGGGGCAGTAGAGTGTGAGAGAGCCTTGTAAGTGGTGGTGAGGAGTTTGAAAAGAATTCTGTAGGGGAAGGGGAGCCAGTGTAAGGCGAGGCAGAGAGGGGAGGCAGAGGAGGAGCGGCGTGAGAGGAAGATGAGTCTTGCGGCCGCGTTAAGTATAGAGCGGAGGGGGGAGAAAAGGGAGTGGGGGAGGCCAGTGAGGAGGAGGTTGCAATAATCCAGGCAGGAGATGAGTGCCTGGATGATAGTTTTGGTGGCATCCTGAGAGAGGAAGTGATGGATGCGGGCGATGTTGCGTAGTTGGAAGTGACAGGCTTGGGCAGGGGATTGAATGTGGGGGGCAAAAGAGAGAAAGGAGTCGAGGGTGACACCCAGACAGCGGAGTTGGGTGACAGAGGAGATGGTGGTGTTGTTGACGACAATAGAGAGGTCGTGGTGGGATGGGAGTCTGGGTGGAGGAAAGACAATGAGTTCCGTTTTAGAGATATTGATTTTGAGAAAACGCGTGGACATCCAGGAGGATATGGCAGAGAGGCAGTCTGATACCCGAGAGAGGAGGGTGGAAGAAAGATCAGGAGAAGAGATGTAGAGTTGAATGTCGTCAGCATAAAGGTTGTACTGAAGACTGAAGGAGGAGATGAGAGCACCAAGGGAGGAAGTATAGAGCAAGAAGAGTAGATGGCCGAGAATGGAGCCCTTTGGGACTCCTACAGGGAGAGGGTAGGGGGAGGAGGAAGAATCAGACGTGGATACAGATGTGGATATATATATATATATATATATATATATATATATATATATATATATATATATGCACATGCATACATACATTTATATATATATATATATATATGTATGTATATATATATATATATATATATATATATATATAATATCCAAAAGTTTCCAAAAATATAAGCGGCCATTGAAAATGCAAAACTGAGAATAACTTTTTGTTGCAAAATATTTTCCGTGTATTTAAAGTAATTTCACATTCTTTATGTGATTAATGGCCCTTTTTTGTAACACTTTTGGAATGAGTATCCATTATATTATCAATTGTGAAAATTACAGAGAAATAGTGACAACTACACAATTCATGATTCTGGTCATGGCTAAAGATCCTGTTCATTTAGATACCAAATATATATAAAATATATACTGTTTATAAAATTTAGGTAAAGTTATATGGACTAAAATAATATGACTCCTGCATTCATATGCTCTACATGAATGTGGTTTCGTTCATTTAATGACAGCTTAAACCCATTAGAATACGACGAGGTCACAAGATTACCATCTATAAACCAGGAAGTGACTCGTTAGAAGAGGAGATTATGTCAGGAGATTACTGATATCCAAAAGCTTCACGGCAGACAGATTGATGACTTAATTAAAGGAGATTTCCACTCAACATCTGTAATGATCCTACATGGTAGGTTTTCTTAGGTGCATGTGCACCTTCTTTCCACTTTTTATGTGCCCCGCCAGGCCCTGTGGTTATGTGTTTGCCCTCATACAGCCACATGGTGGCGCTATATAAACAATGATGATGATAATGCGCATGCTCATATTCCAGTCTATATAAGATCAGGCAGGTACTGCTTAGGTACTCTGTTACAGATTGTTGCTCGCCACACCCGGGGGCACTGAGCTGACCTTTTGCTTTGTCCTTGACCCCCTTCTCCTTGCCTGCCTACTGACCCTTGTTCCTGTTAAGAGGAATAAAGGTTGACTGCTGATTTGAGACACTTATGTCATCATCATCATCACCATTTATTTATATAGCGCCACTAATTCCGCAGCGTTGTACAGAGGACTCACTCAAATCAGTCCCTGCCCCATTGGGGCTTACAGTCTAAATTCCCTAACACACACACAGACTAGGGTCAATTTGTTAGCAGCCAATTAACCTACCAGTATGTTTTTTGTAGTGTGGGAGGAAACCAGAGCACCCGGAGGAAACCCCCGCAAACACGGGAAGAACATACAAACTCCTCACAGATAAGGCCATGGTCGGGAATTGAACTCATGATCCCAGTGCTGTAAGGCAGAAGTGCTAACCACTTAGCCACCGTGCTGCCCTCTATGGTATTGACTGAACATTGACAAAGAGTTTGTTTTGCTGCTGGAACCATACGAGTTAACCAATATAATTATGTGCACAATACCCTGAAGATAGCAGGTACCAGAGAGCACATTAAACTCTATGATGAAGGGAACCAGGGGCGGGCTGGCCCGTGGGGCTCAGTCAGACCTCTATTAGGGCGGGGGGTAGGCCGGCCGGCCACCCCTCGGATGCAATATACAACATTTTCCCCGGCGGCCGCATCTGATGACATGAGATGTGGCCGCGTCAGCGCACAGGAGGCCGCATCACATGACAGGGGATGTGGCCGCGTGACGCGGCCGAATCTCCTGTCATGTGATGCGGCCGCCTGTGTGCCCCCCGGGCTTCCCTCTCCCAGCCCGCGCCTGAAGGGAACTGCTATAGGTGAGGTGAACTAGTAGCTTGATCACAAGCTGTTGAAACAGCTCGGATATTACAAAATCTTCTAATTTATAATAACATAATTAGCAAAAAAGTGTTATCCGTAAAGAATCCAATATAGTTGAGAACAAGATTTAAAAATATCAGCTTCCCTGCAATACTTAGAACTAACTGGTTTACAAACAACTGCAACATTGTTGCTAGAATAAAGAGCAACATTGTTGCTACAAAAATACTGTCAGCAACCTTGGCAGCCTGCCAGTTATATTGTAGAAATAGGAAAGGGAGGAGCTAGGTCAGCTCAGACTATTATCTTTTCTTTTTTTGATACATGCCAGTTGCTACATTTCCAACGCACAAATAGATAGGTTAGAACCAACATAATAGTATAAATAGTAATGTCATCACTTCTAAATCATCTTATTACCAATTGGCAGAGATTAATATAACCCTGTATGGACTTATTCAATAAATTTGGGACAACACCAACTGTAGCAAACTTAATAATGAAATGTATTGATTAGGGATATTGGTTTTTAAGATTATTATGATAAACAAAATAAATTATTTGTACAAATCAGAATAGTGCGTTAGGTCATTTCTTGCGTGCAAAAGGTGCTTAAAAGTACCTAACAATATAGTTATTTATATGTTAATTAAGGGCCACAAAGGAAAAATAATTGGTGTATCAAAAGTAAAAATGTCCAACGACGCCAAAAGAAATTCAGAAATCAATCTCAGATTTCTTATGCTCGTCTCGTTCTCTAACTGTTTCCAGATGTCAATATATATAGCATATATAGCACCATTGCAATATGATCAGCAACATTAAAACGCTGTAAGACCACACACTCATATGGCCACACATTATTTTGTGAAAATATCACTTTATTATTACCTGTGAATAACATTAATTCAATCCTGTTTTCTATGTTTTAGTGAAGATTATTTTTAGCTCTGAAGTTCAAAGACAAGAGAGGAGTTGAAACAACTTTATATTTCAGTGTGATTGGAAAGGGCACATTTGCATTGCACAGAGACAGCATATTTAGGGAGGTCTTTTGAAACGCTGTTAGGGGCTCACAGCCTTTAACAATGTCTAGAGACAAGTGAAATTTCTATTGAGGATATGCAGAAAATATTAATGGACAGGTCACTAATTAGTCAAACGAGCAGAGTAAAGTGTTTTAAAGTCAATTATGTTGTGGTGTTACCGAAAACTCTACATTTAACAAACTCACGAATGCTACAAAATCCTAACACTGAGGCTAATTCTTACAATTGTGCCCAGTATCAGGGCTGACAGGAATGGTGGGGCCCAGGGCTAATTAATCTGGCAGGGTCCCCCCACCCTCCCCATATATGCCTCCTCCCTCTTTACCATATATGCGCCCCCCTCCATAATCACAGAACATGCTCTGCCCCCACCAATCACAGTAGATGTTGGGTACAAACTACAGGGTTTTCAGCCGGTTTTTGAGCCAATCAGATGACAAATGAGCGTTCATATTGTATTAGTGTGTACACTGCAACGATGAACGATTATCGATCCAAAGCTCATTGTATCGTTTCATTTGATTTCTAAAATGGAATAAAAATGTCATTCAACGATGGAACAATGTCAATACCGCAGTGTTTATGCACTCGGGACTAACAGTGTCCATAGATCTCTATGGAGTGTTCAGAGTCACCATCTTTTCAGCCGATGGTTATGACAGAGGAAGAACACAGACCCGAAGGTAAATCGTGTAAAACATGTATAGTGTGTACACAGGAATCGGCTGCTGATTGGGACTTTGTTTTTTCTTTTAGTCATTGGTAAACTTGTTAAGGCCATCGCTTTAGAAGAATTTTTCTGTAGTCTGTACCCAGCCTTAGTGGTATTGGCAGAATGATTTACTACATTCAAAAACACTAAAGAAATATTTTAGAATCCTTTGTGAATATAGTTGATACAAAATATATAAAATATCAGCTCACTCTTTGTCATCTACAATAACTTATCATTTAGTGACCCAACATTCTCAGGTTTATTCCTCTTGCTGTTTACCGTATTTCCCCATGTGTATGACGCTCCACTGTATAAGACGCACCTGTATAATCATGTGAAAAAATTGAGGATAATGTTTATAGTCTTTTGCAGAGTAATTGGTGACTGCAAATAACATTATACTCAATTTTTTTCACAGAGTGATTGTGCAGCGGGTACAGAGAGGAGAGATGGAGTTATAACGCTATTGCTAATTCCGCCTTACGCTGTCAGATGCTTCCTCTGTCCAGTAAAGTCTTCTTTC